>NC_134168.1:8682796-8850296 GCF_033958435.1 Carettochelys insculpta
GTCTGCGCTGGTTTTCTTCTTTCGAAAGAAGCTGTTTTGAACTAAGAATATGCAAATGAGATGCCACATATGCAAATTTGTATCTCATTTGCATTTCAATTAACCTCATTTGCATACCCCTTTCTAAAGGGAATGCACGTGCAGACACAGCCAAGGAGTGGCAGCTGGCGTGTCTGACGATGCCATAAATGATTATGAACTGCTGAAGCAAAAGGCCGGACCGGTGATGGGCCTCACTCCCAAGCAGGCCCATTGCTGTTTCACAGCCCTCAGGTAGCAGCAGAACTTGGTGTTTCCCAGACACGCCACACGGCGGCTCAGAGCCGGAGAATGTGGATCTCCAGAGAGAAGACTGACACCTGCACACGTTGCCCCTCCCAGTGCAGATGGACCAGTTCCTAAAGGGTGTCCCTGGACACATTAGCATGTACATCCCAGATGGGAACCCCAGTCCCTGAGAGAGGTGGGAGTATGCAGGGCCAGATGGGGGGACCAGGGGCAAAAACAGAACTGACAGCACTTAACGGGGGAACCAGAAGGGGAGTCCAGAGAGAGTGTCTCAAAACTGGGAGAATCCAAGAACCCACATCACAAGGAAGGGCCCGATCCACCTCAAAGGAGGCCAAGGACATTCTCTCACCCCCCAACCCCCTTCTCTCACAGCCCACCTCGCTCCAGTGACAGACCAGTCCGGCTGGAATCCCTACAGAACTGGGGTGTGGAGGTGCCTCCAGGGACACTTCCAATCCCTCCTCCCCCACTTGGACCTCGGGGAGCACAAAACCCGGCTCATCATGGCAGCATGCTGTGTGTTGGACAGTTTGTGTGAGACAAAGGGGGATTTCTTTCTGCCCTCGTGGGGGGTCCGAGTCTGAATGGCTGGGCCAGGCCTACCAGCAGCCATGCACCATGGGGGGCTGCATGCATTGGCGAGGCCCTGACCAAGAGCTTCACCCCAGGGGAACACCGACTCTGTCCACTGGGCTACCCCAATGGGGGTGTCAGCAGCACCCATCCCTACCATTCCTCCCAACTTGGCACCCCCACCCCACACACACGACACGGCGTGGGTTGATTTACAAGGGGTGGCTTCTGCGTGGATGGCGACAACTGTGGGGTTTAATGGAATAATTCTTCTGCTGGTCCAGCTGCAGCTACACCTGGAGTTGGGCTGATCTAACCGTGACCCTCAGGCCATGAAGTTTTTCACACCCCTCAATGGCGGGATCTCCTCCCAATGCAGACTGGCCCTGCAGGGCAGACACAGCCGATGCACCAGCCAGGTGATTGGTTGTGAGACACGTCCACACCTCTGGAGTTCAGACTGAGCAGTGGGTTGGCCTCAGGGGGCAGGGCCATTGTACAAAGGGAAACTACAGAAGAGGGGCTCACCAGCATGCGTGGCTGCTTATGGCCTCTCCTCTGTCGCTCAAGGACGTGCAACACAGGGCTGTAACCTGTCCACTCTTTGTATGTCCTGGCCTCCAGCCAGGAGAGTCTTTCCCATCGCTGGGGAGGTAAAACAAAGAGTAGAACAGAACAGAAATTGTTCTGCCCTCCATGGGCCAGAGCTTAACTAGCTCTACGTCCCTTCTCTCACGCGCTGGGAGAATCACTCCCTCACCTACCAGAGCAGCTTCCACCTCGGCCTTTTTATGTCCTGGCAGAGGCCCACCTCCTCCAAAGTCACCGGCCCTCGGGGACATTCCCTGGAATCCTTCTCCCCCCAGGCAAGACTCAGGAGTCTCTTCAGCCCCAATTCAACCTCCAGGGACAATCCCAGTGTACAACCTCCCTCTGGAAACTTCATTGTTCCTGGCATCTCCAACGGGAGCTCCCATCTCAGGAGACCAGGCCAAGTCCCATTCGACCTCGACCTCGACCTCGACCTCGACCTCTCCCTCCCTGAGAGATACGATCAGCAATTCTAGCCACTCACGCGCTGTGCCACGAAAGCTCATCACCTAATAAATTATTCTGTTAGTCTTTAAAGTGCCACACGACTGCTGGTTTGTTTTGGTAGAATACAGACTAACAGGACCACCTTTCTCTCACTATTCTTCCTACCTACTGTCCTGGGGGGCTTCTTTTGTATTATCCCACCCACCCACCCACCCGCCACAGGAGCTCTGCTTTAATGTAGCCAGCTACACCCTTCAGGGACCTCCAGGTGCGTTAACTGGGCTGTCTGGCACCTTTGAAGAGATTGTGTGATTTATTCAGCCCATCTGGCAGGTGTTCCCTCTGAATGCAGGATCACCACAGTTTGATGACCCGGTGTCATTAGCCCTGCACTGCCCTGGCTTGGAACGTAAGTCCCGGGTGCAGGCAAAGAGACACCAGAAGGACATAGACCAATTCCACAATCAAACTCACTGACTCGTGTACCTGATGAAGTGGGTCTTTGCCCACCAAAGCTTATGCTCCAAAATATCTGTTTGTCTATAAGGTGCCTCAGGACTTCTCGCTGCTCTCAGAGATACAGACTAACACGGCCCCCTCTGTGATACAATCAAACTGAAGTTTTCATTCTGGCGTGGACGAGCATGGACAATCCCTCGTGTCCATCCAGCGAGCCGAGTAGAGACTATGGAACTATAAGAACTGTAAAATCCAGTGACATGAATGGGGAGCGAGAGGTCGGTGGTTTGAGCCCTGGCTGCTAAACCCAGGGGTGTGAGCTCAATCCTTGAGGGGCTGTCTCGGGATCTGGGGCAGAAAAAGAAAGGCTGGTCCCCGGTCTGGCTCGGAGGGCAGGGACCAGACTCCATGGCCTCTACAGGCCCCTTCCAGAGCTGTGAGATGTGTATCTCCATGGGTGTGAAGTCACACATGAGGCTTTTCTCAACACATTGGGTCAGGCCCAGCCCTGATATCACCACTCTGACAAGAGGGGAGTTACACCTGGGAACAGCTTGGCCCATGCCACTGAAAACTCACTGCAACTCACGAGCCGCAGTATCAGGTGACATGACACAGCTAACGCTGCTTTTACCGAATACCCACAGGGCCCAGCTCCGAGCAGCCCATCCCCCGGGGGTACATGGGGGACGACAAAGTTTAGAGTCCACCAAAATACTCGTGTGTGTTCAAGTCCCCGATTCCCCAGTGGTTGCGACTGTCTAAATGCTGATAAAACGCGAGTGGCCCTTTGGCAGCTTTGGCACTTTCCCTGGGCCGGGCAGGGGAGCTCTGCCCCATCTCCATGCCCAGCTCAGGCTGCTGCTCAGCCCCAGAGCGCCCCACAGCAGGGGACCAGGCCAGGGCCCCATGGCCCTTGTCATTAGGCTGTGGCCCAGTCCCAGCCTCCCCACCCCCACCCCCACCCCTGGAATTCAGAGCACAGCCCAGCCCTGGCCCCCTTCAAGGTCCCACCCTGGTCTCCCTGCTCTCCCTCGGCTGGGCCCACACCCCCAGCCCTCTGGCTGAATGCAGAGTCAGCCCCCACGGCTCCTCCTTGTTCCCCTGGAAGCTGGGGCCAGGCCTGGCCATGCACATCACCCCAACCCCCAGATCCTCTCCCAGGCGCACCCCAGGTTGGGCCCAGCACCACAGCCCAGCCCCGGCCCCTGTGGTCCTTCCAACCTCCCACAAGACCTGGGGCCGGGTCCCCTCCTCACCTCATCCTGACACATATTTTAACCACGTCAGCAATTGCGATTAATTGTTAAACAAATAATTCTGCCACGAGATGAGGGAGGGAGACGTCGGGAGGGGAATTCGCTTCCACGTTGGGCACATTTCCCCTGGGGCTGAACAAAGCTCTCAGCTCTGGGACGCGTTACCAGGGCCATTTCCCAGCTTTGATACTGGCAGGAACGGCCCCGTCCCACCTCTCTGAATTTACCTCTTCTCCTGGGCCCCTGAGTGACAGGTGTCTCCCTCTGCTTCCCCTCCTCCTCCCACCCCCCACTGCCCACAGCCTGGGCCTGGCTGTCTGCCCCGGAGCTGACAGGCTGAAGAAGTGGGTCTGACCCAGGAAAGCTCATTATGCAAATCAGGAACACGGCCAGTCTGTCGATTGCTCCAGGCCGGCTGGTTTCCTGGGAGGCTGCAGCCCAGCCCAGCTCCCCTGCTCAGGCCCACAAGGGAGGTTGTTGTGTTTTGACAGCTCATTAGGAAGGAGCCATTCAGGGTAAAGAGCCTTTGGGAACACGATGGGCCTGAGAAACACTTGTACCCCCGGGTGAGCCTTCCCGGGAACCCCCCAGCGCCTGGAAATAACAGCAGCTGGGAGTCTGCAAGGGCGGGTGAGGAGACCCCAGAACTCCGGGCGCCGGGTGAGGAAATCGGGTTCCCCCGCCGGTCTGAGCCCCACGGCTGGGAACAGTGTCCCTGCCCTGCGCTGAAGCTCTCAAAGGGAGGGACTCAGCTCCTCAGCTCCTCTTCCCGGCCCACCCGAGAGGACTCCTGGGCAGAGCTGAGACAAAAGGCTTGAGTGGGGCCGGGCTGGACCCCCCGAGGGGATTTCAGCCTGTCTGTGGGCACCTGAGACACCCACAGCGCAAACCAGCTGCAGCTCGTGCCTGGCCCTTCTGCCAGGTGCCGGATCTCCTCAGTCAGGGGGAGACCTGCTTGTCCATAACATGAAAAATTAAGACAATTGTTAAGAAATATGTTTTGATTTTCAGGAGTCAGAAGCTGAAAATTTTGGCGCTCAGTTTTTCAAAGAACACTCACCGTTTTCTGGGCCAGAGAGGGAATCCCTTCTCGGTCCAGCTTTCATAGGCAAAAGGAGATTATGGGTAGAATTGTCTTGTTTGGCAAATTTCTTTCAAACTTCTTTTTGCACCTCTATAAGAATATAGCTATGGCCACAGTAGGTCAGACACACAGTTCATGCCACCCAAGCCATGTCTACACGTGCACGCGACTTCGAAGTAGCGGCACTAACTTCGAAATAGCGCCCGTCGCGGCTACACGTGTTGGGCGCTATTTTGATGTTAACATCGATGTTAGGCGGCGAGACGTTGAAGCCACTAACCCCATGAGGGGATGGGAATAGCGCTCTACTTCGACGTTCAACGTCGAAGTAGGGACTGTGTAGTCGTTGCGCGTCCCGCAACATCGAAATTGTGGGGTCCTCCATCGCGGCCACCAGCTGGGGGGTTGAGAGACGTGCTCTCTCCAGCCCCTGCGGGGCTCTATGGTCACCGTGGGCAGCACCCCTTAGCCCAGGGCTTCTGGCTGCTGCTGCTGCAGCTGGGGATCCATGCTGCAGGCACAGGGTCTGCAACCAGTTGTCGGCTCTGTGGATCTTGTGTTGTTTAGTGCAACTGTGTCTGGGAGGGGCCCTTTAAGGGAGCAGCTTGCTGTTGAGTCCGCCCTGTGACCCTGTCTGCAGCTGTGCCTGGCACCCTTATTTCGATGTGTGCTACTTTGGCGTGTAGACGTTCCCTCGCTGCGCCTATTTCGATGTTGGGCTGAGCAACGTCGAAGTTGAACGTCGACGTTGCCGGCCCTGGAGGACGTGTAGCCATTCGATGTCTCCACATCGACATAGGCTACTCCGAAGTAGGCGTCACGTGTAGCCGTAGCCCCAGTGTCCTCTCCTTGTCACCCAGCTATATCTGTCACTAGAGTGCCTCTCCTCCAGCAGCATGACCTGTTCTGCCATCCCTCTATATTCTGCACCCTTGTATTACCGTGTCCCATTGGTTCTCATCAGGCCGCCAAGTTTCTGTGGTGCTTGTTCTGTCAATAGCCTCCGTTAATGCCAACCACTAAGCTTTCCTGTCCTAGTATTTTCACTTCCAGCATCTGTGTGGAAGCACTGACAGAATAAATGTTTAGTTGTCTGTCTTCATGAGATGTCATAGAACGGGATGCTTTCATCTGACCATCTCTCTAAAGCTCAGACCTGGTCAGCTTCTACCCTCTCTTCTGTAACCATTGAACAGAATGAGAACTGTGACCATAGTCCTAGGAGCAGAAGCATTGGACAGCTCTGCCTGTCCATCTCACACATCCAGCCCTGTTCTGGGGGTCTCGCTCTTGGTCTCGCAGATATTATGCACAGCAGAGCATGCATCGGTGGCTGCAGGGAGGTGAGATCTTTTTTGAGGTACTTTCCCTCGTCCACTAATTGGTTGCATTGACCCTGCCCTGGTGATCACCAATGTTCCCTCTAACTGTTGCCATCAGTGTGTGGATTTTTTCCATTCATGACTGGAATGAATTTGAAGAGGTTTGGAAACCAGTGGAAACAAAACCTAGCTCTGCTGATCAGCTGGGTGCATCTGAATCTCTCCGAAGCAGGCACAGGAGCACCCAGCTTACGGGAAAGAGTCTTTCAAAAGGAAATGAGCATAGATGCTCCACAGGCTGCTCTTTTGCTCAGGTTAGATAGATGTCTATCAGGGATGGTTTAGACAGTACTTGGCCCTGCCACTGGGGCAAGGGGCTGGATTCAATGGCCTCTCGAGGTCCCTTCCAGTCCGAGTGTTCTATGATTCTCTGATTCTGTGGCCACCCCTGAACTTCAGCAGCCAGCAATGGCCAGCAGCCAGCCCCCACGGGAGCCCCAGCGTGCCCCCTCAGAGACGTCACAGGGCTCACAGGAGCCAGCCAGCAGCAAAAGAGGAGGGATGCCTCCTGGATGGAGCTGCAGCTCTGGGACCTCCTTGGCCTGCGGCAGGCGGGGGAGGTCCTGACGGAGATGGGTGGCAAGCAGCATAACGCATCAACCTTCACCCACCTTGCAACCCGCCTGGCCACCTGGGGAGCAGGTGAGAAGCAGGGTGAAAGAGTTCTGGCCTTGGATTCAGACAAGTCCCACAACCTGCCCCGACTAGTGGGAGCTCTGGAGCCACCTGGGGAGCAGGTGAGAAGCAGGGTGAAAGAGTTCTGGCCTTGGATTCAGACAAGTCCCACAACCTGCCCCGGAGCCACCTGGGGTCCCAAGACAGCTCACTGATGCCTGCTGCCCTTGACCCTGCGGTGGACAAGCCGCACCCTGGGGCTGAGGAGGAGCTGGGATCCCAAGGCCACACCATGCAGCCACAGCTGGAGCCCCCCACAGAGTGGTCCAGTGAGGAGGGGGACCTCGTGTTCAACCTCACCTCACAGTCTTCAAGCCAGGTGACAGCCAGCTGGGCATCACCAGACCTCAGTGAGGAGCGCTCTGGTAAGTACGCAGTGGGGTGCATACCGGGGCTCACAGGATGGGGGCGCTACAGCTGCCAGTGGGCCATCCACACACCCAGTGGCCCTGGTCCAGACACATCCTGAGCGGCCACGGCCCTTGGCTCCCAGGGTGCTGTGACAGCCACTGGCAACACTCAGCACCCACCCCCTGTACAGCACCATGAGCCTCATGTGCAAGGAGGGGACAGGCGGGGCAGACCACACCCGGGGCTTGCCCCATGTGGGAAGAGACGCCCTCAGCACCCAGGATACCCCATGGCCGCTCTGCCATTGGCTGGGGTCTGCTGCCCACAGGGGGTGGGAAGCACAGCCCTTGGGGTGGTACTGAGGGACTGACATGCTATCTGTCTGGCCCTTCCTGTCCATACACCTGCACCATCAGAAGGTCCCATCCATCATCCCAGACAGCCCCACCAGAGGAGGGGGAGAGGGCTCAGGCATCCCCCACACCAGCACCACCCTGGGCCCGCAACAGGAGGGCATGGAAGCGGTGGGAGATGACACCACCATCCTCCCCCAGGTTAAGGTGGACGAGCAGCACCTACACCTGGAGGAGGTGGACGTGGCGCTGGAGAGACTCTTCCCAGGCTGTGGTAGAATCCAGGATCGGGGTGAGCGGCCGGCAGAGGGGCGCTCCCTGGGACGCACGGGGAAGCGCAGCAGGAGCTGAAGAAGCAGAACAATTCCACACGGCTCCCGCCAGGGCACTGTTCTCCCTGCCTGCCGCAGTGCGCCACACGGGGTGAACGGCTCATGCAGAGCAGGGGGAGGGTCACGCGCCAGGACGGCCTGGGAAAGGGAGAGGGGCTGAAGACAGTGAGGAGGAGGAAGAGTCAGATGCCAGCCAGCTGTTCCAGACCCCAGGGACTGAGCGTGTCTCTTCTAAGCCCATCCCTCCACTGGACATGGGGGGAACCCTTGAGTTGTTCTGGAAGGCTCCCTTCTTGCCTGGTGTTACCCGGGTGACTCAGGTTGCCTGGCAACGCAGACAGTCGTTTCTCTTTGGGAACCATTCCCATGTGGTCCCCAGAGCATATAGAGGTGATTGCAACAAGGCACTCGGTGAATGGTGCCATGAGAGAGGTCGTCTGTGTCTGTGCGTGTGCATGGGGCAGGAATTTGTACAGGGCCATTAAACAGAAGAAGAAGAAGAAGAAGAAGAAGAAGACGAGGACACTTCTCTTCTTTTGGTGTCATTCTCCTCTCACTTATCCCAGATTTCTAGCAGTGCCCCTCTCTTGGCATCAGTGCAGTTCTTCCTGATTCATACTGGGGTAAGTCAGAGTGGAACAGTTCCTTAATTAAACACCCCAAAGTTCACGCATCTCCATTTTATTTTTCTTGCTAACTCAGTTCTTGCGATGCAATTTTCAGCATGCGTATTTCTCCATATTTATTGATGTGTTTCTGGTTTGTTGGTTTCCCCGACAAAGTAAAACTCCTGGGAAATAGGAAGAAATAAAAGCTTGAAAGGTAAAGGATCTGGGTGAGAGGGAAGGGGATAAAGGAAAGGGAGCAGGGAGGGGTAAGGGAGGCACATCTCAGGTGCCATCTCTTAATGAATAAGTTGTTCGGAATTTGGGTGAGCTCCATGTTCTATGTGTTACCTGCTCTTTACCCGCCCTGGGGGCAGCTCACTTCAGGAGCTGAAAACTTGTGCTGTTTCAGAAGGTCATTTGTGCCTTTGGGTGTGTGCGCCTCCGGGTGAGTGTGTAACTATTCCAGAGTCTCTTTCTGAATTACGGTCATTTGTGCCTATGGGTGTGTGCGCCTCCGGGTGAGTGTGTAACTATTCCAGAGTCTCTTTCTGAATTACGGTCATTTGTGCCTATGGGTGTGTGCGCCTCTGGGTGAGTGCATAGCTATTCCAAAGTCTTTGTGTGAATTACAGGCATTTGTGCCTAGGGGTGTGCGCGCCTCCGGGTGAGTGTGTAACTATTCCAAAGTCTTTGTGTGAATTACAGGCATTTGTGCCTAGGGGTGTGTGCGCCTCCGGGTGAGTGTGTAACTATTCCAAAGTCTTTGTGTGAATTACAGTCATTTGTGCCTAGGGGTGTGTGCGTCTCTGGGTGAGTGTGTAACTATTCCAAAGTCTTTGTGTGAATTACAGGCATTTGTGCCTATGGGTGTGTGCGTCTCTGGGTGCGTGTGTAACTATTCCAAAGTCTTTGTGTGAATTACAGTCATTTGTGCCTAGGGGTGTGTGCGTCTCTGGGTGAGTGTGTAACTATTCTAAAGTCTTTGTGTGAATTACAGGCATTTGTGCCTATGGGTGTGTGCGTCTCTGGGTGCGTGTGTAACTATTCAAAAGTCTTTGTGTGAATTACAGTCATTTGTGCCTAGGGGTGTGTGCGCCTCCGGGTGAGTGTGTAACTATTCCAAAGTCTTTGTGTGAATTACAGTCATTTGTGCCTAGGGGTGTGTGCGCCTCCGGGTGAGTGTGTAACTATTCGAAAGTCTTTGTGTGAATTACAGTCATTTGTGCCTATGGGCGTGTGTGTCCCTGGGTGAGTGTGTAACTATTCCAAAGTCTTTGTGTGAATTACAGGCATTTGTGCCTACGGGTGTGTGCGCCTCTGGGTGAGTGTGTAACTATTTCAAAGTCTTTGTGTGAATTACAGGCAGTTGTGCCTATGGGTGTGTGCACCTCCGGGTGAGTGTGTAACTATTCCAAAGTCTTTGTGTGAATTACAGGCATTTGTGCCTATGGGTGTGTGTGCCTCTGGGTGAGTGTGTAACTGTTCCAAAGTCTTTGTGTGAATTACAGTCATTTGTGCATGTGCCTCTGGGTGTGTGCGTCCCTGGGTGAGTGTGCAACTATTCCAAAGTCTTTGTGTGAATTACAGTCATTTGTGCAAGTGGGTGTGTGTGTCTCTGGGTGAGTGCGTTTGTGTGAATTAAGGACTGATTGGCTCTAGGTTGGTGCTTGCTTTTCTAAGGGGCTGGGTTCATGAGCGGGGAATGGGCACTCATGGTGAGCTACATGTCTTCTGTGTTTGGGGGAAGACCATCTCTCCATCTCCCCAGATAGCTTAGGCTCTTAAATACTGTCATCACCTTTCAGCCCAGTCTCTGCTTTTGGCATCATCAAGGGGTTAACCCAGCAGTGAGGTTCACACACCGAACCCTGACACCGGTGTTTGTGGCAGCAAATTTCTCCTGTTCCTCAGCGGGGTTGTGCCTAACAGGGGATTTTAGAAACCAGCAGATGCTGGGAGGGGTCTCTAAGAGCGTCAGAATGGCCACACCGGGTCAGGGCAAGGGTCCCGCTAGCTCGGTGCAGCCTGCTGGCGTCCCTTGCCAGAGCTTCAGAGGCAACGGACAGAACAGAGCAGTTACCCAGCTCAGGAGCCCAGAACTTGCAGGTTTAACAGGATAACGTTTCCCCTCTAATCCCGCCTTTTGGGCTGTGGTTTCGCTGTGGCTCACTTTCTTATCCTCTGTGGTTTGTTTGGTTTCATTTGTTGTTCGTGTTTAATCTGAGCCTTTATTGTGATGATTTGGAAAATCTCCATGCAGTTTGTGGGCACTTTGAGGGACTGCTCCTTTCAGTTTTTGTTTAAGTTGTTTCTTCGTTTGGGTGGAGTGCCCATTTCTAACTTCTCTGCCGCTGCCATGGGCCTCTCTGGGGGGTGCGGCCACAGGCAGAAGTTAGGCGTAAGTGTGTGAATATCGCTATTAGTAAGTGCTTGAGCGTTATTCACCTCTTGGGAGAGATCCTGTGCCCCACACAGAACTCATCAAGAACTGCTTCCCTTTGTAGCTTCTAGGACTAGATGATTCTTCTTAGGAGCGCGTGGAATTATCGTCCATAGAGTTCTCTTGCTACAGACTGAGTCGCTTAAGATTTGGACTATATTTGACTCTGTTTTCCTTCACATAAGGTCTCACCCACCCCCCTTGCATGTCTGACTGAATCATCCTGTCTCAGCCGTTCGTAGGAGCTATAAACCTCTGCCGTCACTGAGGGGTTCTGTGTTCCTCTGGGCCTGTGCACCTCACCGTGGGTGTCCAAAGTCTTTGTCTTAAGGCTGAAATGATGCATTTTGTACTCTGACATTACTGCGTCTCTTTGATTCTCATCAGCCCATCAAGATTCTGGGTGCACCTGTTGGCTTTTCCACGCTCTTAGTTTAAATCTCCTCTACAACCTTTTTCATGACACATCTCAGTGCCCTGGTGCCATTTTGGTGCTGGTGGAGCCCATCCTGGCTGTATGAACTCCTCCTTCCCCCAAAAGCTCCCCAGTTCCTGATAAATCAACCCCCTCCTCCCTACACCGTGGTCTCCCCATGCACCAAGACCCTGCAGCTTTTCCTCTCCGACTCTCCCTGTGTTTGGAACCAGGAGCATTTCAGAGACTGTTCCCGTGGAGAGCCTGGACTTTAATGTCTGACCTTGCGGCCTTGTTTTCATCTCCAGCACCTCTCTCCTAGCCCCCTCTATGTCATGGGAACCACCGTGGCCACTGACTCCACCCCAGCACTTCAGCAGCTCTTGGTCCTGAGCTCCCCCAGACCCGTAGGAGATGGATTTTAACCCCCCGGGCTCTCTGTGTCGTCCACCCCTATGGTTGAAAGGTTGATGAGTGCTAATTTGCTTAGGGGTCACAGCCTCATTAAAAAGCCCTCAGCCGCACCTAGCAGCCCCTAGTCAGATCACAGGATCCACAAACAGACCACTCTATACAAAACTGGCCCCAGGACCAATCCCTGGGACACCCTGGCTACGTCTACACGTGAAGCCAATATCGAAATAGCTTATTTCGATGTATCAACATCGAAATAGGCTATTTCGATGAATAACGTCTACACGTCCTCCAGGGCTGGCAACGTCGATGTTCAACTTCGATGTTGCGCGGCACCACATCGAAATAGGTGCTGCGAGGGTACGTCTACATGCCAAAGTAGCACACATCGAAATAAGGGTGCCAGGCACAGCTGCAGACAGGGTCACAGGGCGGACTCAACAGCCAGCCGCTCCCTTAAAGGGCCCCTCCCAGACACAGTTGCACTAAACAACACAAGATACACAGAGCCGACAACTGGTTGCAAACCCTGTGCCTGCAGCATGGATCCCCAGCTGCCGCAGCAGCAGACAAAAGCCCTGGGCTAAGGGCTGCTGCCCACGGTGACCATAGAGCCCCGCAGGGGCTGGAGAGAGAGCATCTCTCAACCCCCCAGCTGATGGCCGCCATGGAGGACCCGGCAATTTCGACGTTGCGGGACGCGGATCGTCTACACGGTCCCTACTTCGACGTTGAACGTCAAAGTAGGGCGCTATTCCGATCCCCTCATGAGGTTAGGGACTTCGACGTCTCGCCGCCTAACGTTGAAGTTAACTTCGAAATAGTGCCCGACGCGTGTAGCCGCGACGGGCGCTATTTCGAAGTTAGTGCCGCTACTTCGAAGTAGCGTGCACGTGTAGACACAGCTCCTGTGTGATACTGGCATCTAATTAGACAAGGAGCTATTGAACACTGCCCATTGAGCCTGGTGATCTAACCAGCTTTTTATCCACCTTGTAGACCATTCTTCCAATCCGTGCTTCTTTAACTTGCTGGCAAGAACCTTAGAACTGAAGGTGAGGTCTGTTCAGCCATAGATATGCAAGACCATAATTAAATTTACAATGTCAATTAACTTTGGCCTTTTAAAAAACATGTTTCCAAACATGTTCACCATCTGGAGTCTTGACTGAACTGTTGGGGTGGCTACCAGCAGGAAGAAACCAGAACTGAAATTATCACTGTTTCACATGCATGTTAGATTTTTAATTGCATCATTTCTTTTATTTACCCCAGATGAAACCCACAACAAACATACTGGTGGGAAATGAAACGACCATCATGGAATTCATCCTCTTGGGATTTCAAGACCTCGGTAACCTAAATGGTCTTCTCTTCCTGCTGTTTCTTGCGATCTATCTGGCAACTATGGCTGGGAACAGCCTCATCGTGGTGCTCGTTGTGGCTGATCATCACCTCCACACCCCTATGTACTTCTTCCTGGGGAACTTGTCCTGCTTAGAGATCTGCTACAGCTCTACCATCCTGCCCAGGCTGCTGGCCGGCCTCCTGACTGGGGACAGAGCCGTCTCTGTGCCCGGCTGCATAGTGCAATTGTATCTCTTTGCTTCTCTGGCAGCCACTGAATGTTGTCTGCTATCTGTGATGTCCTACGATCGATACCTAGCAGTATGCAAGCCTCTGCACTATGCAGCCCTTATGAATGGCAGGCTGTGCCTCCAGCTAGCAGCTGGGCTGTGGATAGGTGGGTTTCTGTCTGTGTCTATCTTTGTTTTTCTGATGTCACAATTAACGTTCTGTGGCCCCCGTGAAATCGACCATTTCTTTTGTGATTTTCGCCCAATGATAAAGCTCTCCTGCACTGACACCCACATGGTAGAAATTACTGGTTTCATGTCTTCTTCCCTATTCACTCTCCCTCCCTTTCTGTTGACGCTAGCATCTTACGTTTGCATCATCTCCAGCATCCTGAGAATCCCGTCCACCACTGGGAGAAAAAAGGCCTTTTCCACCTGCTCCTCTCACCTCATTGTGGTGACAATTTTCTTTGGGACCCTCATCATGGTTTATTTGGTCCCACAGTCCGATACATTAGGGGACCTTAACAAAGTATTCTCTGCCTTCTATGGAGTCCTGACTCCTCTGGTCAACCCCCTCATCTACAGCCTCAGAAACAAGGAGGTGAAGGAAGCCTTGAGGAAAGCTTTCCTTCGATTTTTGTCTTTTAAATGAACACAGGGTTTTAGGAGTGTCTTTTCAGTAGTATGAAAATCAGAACTTCATGACTCTACCAGTGGAGTCTGCATGTTGCCTACCTGGGGTCATCTGAATCATTCTGGGGGAAAATTGAATGTGCAAGCACTTTAATTAGTTCATGGAAATAATATAATTAAAAAAAGCTTCTTAAGAAACCTAGCATTTGTCTTCAGTAACTTTGTCCCCACTGGTATTAAAATTGAGCTACCGCATACACTGGGCACTTTATAAATGTTAGAATTCATTTAAAATATGTGTGCACGTTGGAAAAAATAACCCCAGCTATACGTACAATACGACGGGGGCTAATGTAGCTGTAAATAATCAGGAAAGAGATCTTGGAGTTGTTGTGGATATTTTCTTGAAACCATCCACACAGTGTGCGGCGGCTGCCAAAAAGGCAAAGAGGATGTTAGGTATTATTAGAAAAGGGATAGAAAATAAGACAAGGAGTATCTTACTGCCCCCATATAAATCTATGGTACTCTCTCATCTTGAATGCTGTGTACAGATGTGGTCTCCTCACCAAAAAAAGATCTCCTGGCACTGGAAAAGGTTCAGAAAAGGACAACAAAAATAATTAGGGGCTTGGAACAGGTCCCATATCAGGAGAGGCTAGAAAGACTGGGACTTTTCAGTTTAGAAAAGAGGAGGCTGAGGGGGGACATGATAGAGGTCTATAAAAATACTACAAGTGTGGGGAGGGTGAAGAAGTTATTTACTTGTGCCCGTAATACAAGAACTAGAGGACACCAAATGAAATTAATGGGTAGCAGGTTTAAAACTAATAACAGAAAGTTCTTCACTCAGTGCATAGTTAACCTGTGGAACTCCTTGCCAGAGCAGACTGTGAAGACTGGGACTGTAACAGAATGTAAGAAAGAGCGAGATAAATTCCTGGAGGTTAGCTCCATAAAAAGCTGTTAGCCAAGGGTAGGAATGGTGTCCCTGGCCTCTGATTGTCAGAGGCTGGAGAAGGATGGCAGGAGACAAATCGCTTGATCGTTGTCTTTGGTCCCCCCGCCCCGTGGCACCTGACACTGGCCGCTGTTGGCAGACAGGCTACTGGGCTGGGTGGACCTTTGGTCTGACCCAGTATGGTTGTTCTTATGTTCTTAAGTTCTTACTTTGTACTGGGACCCTGGTGACATCTGAGGTAAGTCAACCTGTCTGTTCTAATGTCATCCCTCTGATGGACGCGAGAGGAAACCTCGTGCGTTGCTGGGAAGCTGGCTTTCTTGCTATTTGTTGCCAAGGTGACTCAGCTTGCCTGGCAACATAGACAGTTAATTCTCTTTGGGAACCATTGTCATGGGGCCACCAAATCATACAGATGTGATTGATGCCAAAAGAGACATGGCTTCCTTTACTGATATTATGTGCCTATAAATTAAGGAAGTATGGACTGGATACATGGAGTGCAAGGTGGATAGATACTTGCAGATACTGGTACTTGTAAGATGGGTAGAAAGCTGGCTTGATGGTCTGGCCCAACGGGTAGAGGTCAATGGCTCAATATCTGGATGATGGTCAGTTTCAAGTGGAGTTTCCCAAGGCTCGGTTCTGGGGCTGGTGTTCTTCAATGTCTTTATTAATGACCTGGACGAGGGGATGGATTGCACCCTGAGCAAGTTGCGGATGACACTAAGCTTGGGAGTCAGGTAGATTTTTTTTCTCTTCTGCCCTTCAAATCGGCTCTGATACCTTCTGGGTGAATTCTCTGAAGAAAGTAAAAAAATGGATAAGGACAAGTCTCCTGACAGCCATTCTGCCCTGCCCTGCAAGTGGTGTGTTTGTTCTCCTCCTGGAGGATAGAAGGGATTTCATACGTACAAGGGAAAGAAACAGGAGGAATTAGAGGCCCTGGCACAGTCAAGGAGGTATGAGATGGTTGGAATAACAGAGACTGGGTGGGATGACTCGCATAACTGGAGCACTGTCACCGAAAGGTATAAACTGTTCAGGAAGAACAGGAGGGGAGAAAAGGAGAAGGAGTTGTGATTTATGTGACAGAGCAACAAGATTGTCAGAGCTCCAGTTTTTGGGAGAGAAGAGACAACAGAGGGTCTTTGGGTTAAGCTTGGAAGTGGACGCAGAAGAGGAGATGTTGTGTTTGGTGTCTGCGACAGGCCACCAGATCAGGTAGATGAGGTAGACGAGAATTTCTTCAGACAAGTACGAGAAGCTTCCAAATCACAGGTGCTGGTTCTCATGGGAGACTTTAATCACCCAGATATTTGTTGGGAGACCAATATGGCAGCACAGAGATAAGCCAGGAAGTTTTTGGAGAACGGGGATTACTTCTTGGTACAAGTGATGAAGGAACCGACCAGGGGCCGTGTGCAGCTGAACCTGCTGCTCACAAACAGGGAAGAACTGGTCGGAGAAGTGGAAGTGGGTGTCAACCTGGGCTGCAGTGACCATGAGATGGTGGATTTCAGGATCCTGACAAAAGGAAGAAAGGTGAGCAATAACATACAGACCCTTGATTTCAGTAGAGCAGACTTTGACTCTTTGGGAGAAGTGATGGGCGGGATCCCCTGGGAAGCTCATATAAAGGAGAAAGGAATTCAGGAGAACTGGCAGGATTTTAAAGAAGTTTTATTGAGGGCACAGGAACAAACCATCCTAACGCACAGTAAGAAAAGCAAATATGGGAGGCAACCAGCTTGGCTTACAAGGGAAATCCTTGGTGAGGTTAAATGGATGCGTACAAGAAATGGAAATGAGGACAGCTGACTGAGGAGGAATATAAACATATGGCTGGAGAATACCAGGGGGTCATCGGGAAAGTGAAAGCACAATTGGAACTGCAGCTGGCAAGGGATGTGAAGGGTAACAAGAAGGGCCACCACAGGGTCACGTGTGCCCTTGCTGCTGACTCTGACGTTCTACAGTTGTACCATCGCCGCCATCGTGAGAATCCCGTCCACCACCGGGAGGCAAAAGGCCTTTTCCACCTGCTCCTCTCACCTCATTGTGCTGACCGTTTTCTACGTGTGCGTGATCAGTGTCTATGTGGTTCCAACAGCCACCACGCCCAAGGCCCTTCACAAAACGTTCTCTGTCTTCTACATCGTCCTGACTCCCTTGATCAACCCTGTCATCTGCTGCCTCAGGAACAAGGAGGTCCAGGAGTCCCTGCGGAAAGGGACTCGTAAAGTGGTTGCTTTCAGAAACCAACTGGCATGAGTGAACGTCTGTATTGGGGTGAAACCAGAGAGGGGGGTTCTCTGTTGGCCAGCTTCCAGGTGAGCCCCTGGGAAGAGGGAGGGATCTTTCCATTTGAAGCAGTTACCTGCAGTGGGGGCTCTTTCTTTGTGTGGCCGGGAGAGTAAGAGAGAGATGTTTAAGCCTGAGCAGGGCTGAACGAAGCCAGTCAATATCCAGGCCAGCGCGAGGTCTGGGCATGCAGACATGGAAGCTGAAAGGAAATAGTTAGTCAGGTTGTCATTCCTGTTGGCCGTGGTGTCGACTTCTCAGGAGGCCTGGTGCACCCCCCGTACATTGTAATTTTTCAACAGAATCCCAGGGAAGTGATTTGCTCTGTGTTTATCTCCCCCCTTTTTTAAAGTTGCTTGAGAACAACCAGCACGTGTGTGTTATCACCTTGTATATTTTGCCTTTTGTTTCATTAATAGATCACCCTTTTCAAGGCAATGATTTGACCTGTGTCCTCAGGAAGGGGCTGTGTACAATAGTGGCAAAGACTGAAAGGTCACCTGTGAGATTGCAGCTGATTTTTATGCTCTCTTTTAATTGGGGTTCAGAGCTTGGTGTTATCCCACAGGTCCCCCCGTGGCGAGGCAGCACCCTGGAAGTTTGGAGACTCACCTCTGAGCTCGGCCTGCAGCCGTATTGCAGCCCATGGAAGGGACGTACGTATGGACTGGGCCTCTGTGCCGTATGTCTCTGGAGGGAGAGGGGACTCACTTCACAACTAGGCCTCTGGGCCCCATTGCCTCTACCCGAGGGGACCCAGGGGAGCGCAAGGCTGCGGAGTTGAGCAGGTGTTAGCAGATGTATCTATGGATTTGGGCCGAGTGGACGGGTGAGCACCGAGTGTGGGGAGCGAGCAGAGCCTTGGATAAAAGGCTGAGCAACACCCTGGGAAGGGCTCGTCTCTAGGGGAGCCACCCCCCAGCCGTGCCCCTCGACACAGGGGCTCCGGGGAATGGGTGTGAACGTGAGCTTTTGTGCCGCCAGCTGCGACTGGCGGCCGCTGAACTCACTTGCGCGGGAGGAATTTCCCAGCTGCCCCCCACTCGGCAGTGGGAAATGTGGCCCCCCCGTGCTGAGCTGCTCCAGACAATTCTTTCCCGGCGCTCGGCTGGGGGCTGTGGCCAAACACTCCTGCTCTGAGCGACCCCGTGTCTGGGCTGGGAAGGGAGATTCAAGGGGTCGGATGTGCAGAGCCCATGGGGTGGGGGATGAGGCTCCCTCGCTCTGCAGCGGGGGGCGGGGTCCCGGGCTGGGTTCCAGTCATGTCAATGGGGAATTCTCCATCCCTGGCCATCGCTCAGCTGTGCTGCGAGAGCGTCAGTAACTCAGCCGGGGTGAGTGGGGGGCAGCAGGGGCTGGGGGAGCTCTGGGGCCTGCCAGGTACAGGTCAGAGCGGTTGCCCTTGACGGTCCTTTGTGCCCTGCAAGTCTGAGCCAATAAGACCTGCCTATTGGCTGCTCTGCGACTCCTGTCCCCGGCTCTGACACCCGCCGCTGTGACTGCCCCAGCCAGGAGCCAGGCAGGGCTTGGCCGAGGGAGGAGCTGTTGTCATGGCAACAGAAACACTCCTGGGCGTGTGGGCTGCAGCCCCGGGAAAACCTCAGAAAAAGACCCCACCTGAGAGTTCTCTTTATTTCACTTTAATCTCAGTGTTTCCAGCCAGTCTCACAGTCGTTTCATTCGGCTCCTGATGTTGCTGCACCTGAGGTGGGGGGAGATTTCGGCATCGAGGAAGCATCTCTGGGAGGCCACGTTTCACCTTCCCTCTTCCCGGCCGTGCAGCAGGAGGCAGAGGGACTGCGGAGTCAGCGGGAGGCTGGATAAATCGTGGCTGGTACCAGGGCGCGGCAGACACAGTGTTTGTGTCTGCTGAGTAGCAGGTTTCTTTATGCACCAGTCTGTCTCTGGCCACTCACTGCTGGGGTGTGAGCCCTGCTGTGGCCCTGGGCACTCCTGTCCAGGCCCTCCCTTTGCTCCTCCACTCTCCATCCAGGCAGATCTCGGAGTGGGGGCCACCTTCCCTGAGAACCTCCCACCTCCTCCATGGAAGTGGTGGGGAAGGGGCTGCCAGGAACTCCTGGCCGTGTTGGCTCTCGGGGTCATAGAGGAATCCCCTAGTGCAGCATTTCTCCCCCTGGGGTTCCCAGCCCAGAAGGGGGCGACAAGGCGAGGGCAGGAGGGTCACTCGCAGGGCACCAGACATTCGGGCTCTCCCGGCCATGGCCTCGTCTGCAGCCCCAGGTCTCTGTCCAGGCGGAGTTTGGAAATCAGAAGAAATGTCCGTGATCTCTCCTGGCTTCCGAGCTGGGTGGCTGGAGGGGCAGCTGCTCTCTGGTGCGCAACCCGGTCAGCAGCGGCGCAGACGGAAGGGCAGCAACGCCATCGCTGGCTGCACTCCCTTCTGCGCTGCTGCTGCTGGCACTGACTTCACAGCTGGGCTCCGCTCGCTCTCACACCCAGCGTTGAAGGGAGAGATGCCACAGGAGGCGGTGCCGGGGGAAGGGTGGCAATGCCGTGCTACACCCCTTCCTTCTGTGCTGCTGCTGGTAGCGGCGCTGCCATCCGAGCTGGGCGCTGCCATCCAGCAGCAGAGCAGTGGGAGCAGTTGTGGTTCCCGGCTCGGAGGGTGGCCCCACTGAGCAGCGAGGGAGCGGTGGTCACTGACAGGCCACTCCACCTCCTGCGCTGATACTGGCGGTGCCATTGGCTTCAGAGCTGCGTGTCCTGCCGGTGACCACCCCTCCCTCGCTGCTCAGTGCAGCCTCCCTCCACGCTGGGAAAAACAACAGCGGCCACTGCTATGCTCTGCTGCCGCCCAGGACCAAAGGCAGTGCCGCCGCCTGCAGTGGGGCAGAAGGAAGGGGGGCGATACCATACCAGGCCCCTCCCTCCTGCGCTGCTACTGGCGGTGGAGCTGACTTCAGCCTTGGGCGCCCTGCCAGTCCCTGCCTCTCTCTGGCCCCTCGGGGTGGGGAGCCAGGCTGCCCCCGGCAGTGGCACAGAGGAGGGGTTGCACTCACAGACCTTCTGTGCCTCTGCTGGGGGCAGACGCCTTGTGCACATGGTGACCGCTCTCTCTTGCCGCCCAGCTGAGAAGTGAGAGGCTCCGCCAGCAGTGGCACAGAAGGGAGAGTGGCAATTCCAGCCCAGGCCTCCCTCCCTCCTGCGCTGCTGCTGGCTGGTGGGGTTGCCATCCAGAGCCGCGTCTACACGTGCATGCTACTTCGAAGTAGTGGCACTAACTTCGAAATAGCGCCCATCACGGCTACACATGTTGGGCGCTATTTCGAAGTTAACATCGACATTAGGTGGTGAGACGTTGAAGCCGCTAACCCCATGAGGGGATGGGAATAGCGCCCTACTTCAACGTTCAATGTCGAAGTAGGGAATGTGTAGTCATTGCGTGTCCCGCAACTTCGAAATTGCGGGGTCCTCCATGGCAGCCATCAGCTGCGGGGTTGAGAGATGCTCTTTCCAGCCCCTGAGCTCAATGGTGGCCGCATGGAGCTGCCCCTTAAAGGTCCCTGCCCCCTCCCTTCCTGTGCAGGAAGCTGAGAGAGCGTGCAGGCAGCAGCAGTAACATGTGGCCAGTCTGCATGCTCCTCTACAGCCACCCACACCCCCACCTGACACGATGGCCGCCCGGCAGCCCCCCCAGCGCCCACAGGGAACCCCCCCCTTAGGGGACGCAGGGCTCCCAGCCCAGGAGCCAGGTGGCAAAGCGGCAGCGGGGCCCCTCCTGGACGGAGGCCGAGCTTCAGGACCTGCTGGGGCTCTGGAGCGAGGAGGAGGTGTTCCAGGTAATGGGGAGCAAGAGGTGGAACACGGATGCGTTTGCTCAGCTGGCCGAGGTCCTGGCCGCCCGGGGTCACCCTGCCTGCACTCCGGATCATGTCCGCAGTAAAGTGAAGGAGCTGCGGCAGGGTTACGCCCGGACCCGGGATGCGGCCAGCCGATCTGGGACCGCCCCCGTCACTTGCCCCTTTTACAGGGAGCTCAGGGACATCCTGGCCCCTGGCACATCTCCTCCCCTCTGGCCACTCTTGACACGTCAGCTGAGGAGCCCCAGCAGACCCCAGAGGCGGAGTCCACCCCGGAGGCAAGCCCCGCACCCCAGGGGCCCCCCCAGGAGCCCACCCCCGGGACATAGGAGCAGGAGGAGGAGGAGGAGGGGGACTCCTCCTCCAGCGACATCGGGCTCCAAATACTGATGCTGTCCCAGAGCTCCAGCCAGGCATGCACCCCCTGGGTGTCCCCCCAACGTGGGAGTGGACCGTCAGGTATGTACCCCCCCGGTGCACACCCCTGGGGTTGAGGGGCGGGGGTAATAGATATGACCAGGGCCCTCCACACGCCCAGATGACCATGGCTCCAAGGACAGCAGTGGCATGTCCCTCAGAAGAGTCCATCAACCCCTGCCCCCCCCCAGCACAACAGTGCCATGCCCCATCCCTGGGGTTGGGGGGAGCGGAACCTCTAGGGTCTCCTGGGGGGAGGGGGTGGGACACCCAGCAGCAGCAGCAGCAGCAGCAGGTGATGGAGTGGGGGGAGTGCAAATGTGAGACTCAGGCTACATATGAGAAACAAGCTGAATAGCTCCCAGTGGCTAAGGATGATCCTGGGGCTACAACTGGCAGGTTACACCTCTGCCCTGAACAAAGAGGAGGGAGGAGCCGAGCTGGGTTTGTATCGGGCGCGGCAGTTAGAGGCTAGGGGAAGGGAGAGCTGGAAGGCAGCCAGCCCGAGGATGGGGAAAGCTACACCCCAGAGAGGCACCCCTCGGGGTCTTCTCCCCAGGACGGGTTGGAAGGACTGTCTCTGACTGCTGTACTGTCGCTTCTGGGAGAAACTGGGCATCTGTTGCCTAAGAAACCTCCTGTTGTACCTGCTGAGTGAGAGTCACTCCTGCCAGTGGATGGGGTGCAGTGCAGGGGGACCCCTGAACCCCATCACAGCAGCATCTCCCAGGGACGGGGAGGGGGAACCTGCAGCAGAGGGGTGGGGGAACAAGGGCCACGGCTCGGGGCCCACACTAACGCCTGTCTCCACTCTTCTTCCCCCCCTCCTGTGTTCCGCAGCTGCACCATCGGAAGGACCGGAGAGCGCCGGCGAGGTGTCAGTGGTCCCGGAAAGCCCTCCGGGGCCATCACTCCAGGCCAGCCCCTCGGCGGAGGACCAACCAGCCCCACGGTGGGCAAGACGGTGGACCCAGCAGCAGCAGCCGCCGGCGATGGACCCCCAGCTGCTGGCCCTCCACCGCCGGCAGGTGGAGGTCGCTGAGCAGCACCTGCAGGTGGAGTAACGCCGCCTCCACCTGCAGGAGTGGGCACTGGCCTGGCTCCAGGAGGCATGGGGGGCCTACATGCAGACTTTCAACCGCATTGCGGACAACCTGGCCCCCCATGCCGCGCCGGCCGCCGCTGCACCCGCCCTGCCTGCTCCACCCGCTGCGCCACCCACTGCTCCAGCCAACACGCCGGCCGCCGTTGCACCACCACCCACCACTGAGGGCCATTCCACTGAGGGGGACCTGGGGCCAGCTGACACTCGCCGGCCGTATCTCCCGGTCTGCCCGGCCCCCAGCCAGTGCCGGCCAGGGCTGCGGCTGAGGCGGGGATCCCGGCTGCCCACCCCCACTGCCGGACTGTAGGGGTGTGGGGCCCAGGACATGCCCCCCCCGACTTTGTATATATTCCTCCCACTTTTACGTTGTTTTTTTGCTGCAAATAGTTTGTATTTATTTGTGACCCCCGTTTTCCTTCGCTGATCCTTACCCCCCCATGTAAATAGTTCTCCCCGGTTTTATAATATATACATATATATAAGTTAGAATTTCCATAATTAATAACAGTTCAAAAGATGTTTGATTTGACAAACAACTGTCTGCTTTTATTTTTACTAGAAAAGTGGGGGCGGTGTGCTCTTGGGTGCTCTGTGGTGTAGGCGTAGGGGCAGGGAGTGTTGTGGAGGATGTGGGGGCAGTGGGGGGCCTGCCAGCGTTCACCCTCCGGCCTCGTCGAACTGGGCCTGCATGGCCTCCCGGACCGGGGTCCCTTCGGGGTCCACCTGGAGACTGGGGGCAACGGGTGGCTGCACATCGGCCCTGCTGGCCTCCACAGCCCAGCCCTGAAAGAAGGCCTCCCCGTTGCTCTCCACCAGGTTGTGGAGGGCGCTGCAGGCACCCACAATCTGGGGGATGTTGGTGGGGCCCGCATCAAGGCAGGTGAGGAGACACCTCCAGCGCCCTTTGAGGCGGCCAAATGAGCGCTCCACCACCTGGCGTGCGTGGTTCAGGCACTGGTTGAAGCGCTCCTGGCTGGCAGACAGATGGCCCGTGTGCGGGTGCATGAGCCAGGGCCAGAGGGGGTATGCCGCATCTGCGATGATGCAGAGGGGCATGGTGGTGTCCCCCACAGGGATCTTCTGCTGGGGGATGTAGGTCCCCGCCTCCAGCCGGCGACACAGGCCCGAGTTCCGGAATACCCAGGCATCGTGGGTGCTGCCAGGCCAGCCCACATAAATGTCCAGGAAACGGCCCCGGCTGTCCACCAAGGCCTGGAGGACCACTGAGTGGTAGCCCTTCCTGTTTATGTAGCGTCCTCCACTGTGCTCCGGGGCGCAGATGGGGATGTGAGTCCCATCCAGAGCCCTGAAGCAATTGGGGAAGCCCAGGGTGGCAAAGGCCGTGATGGCGGCATCCAGGTCCCCAGGCCTCACGAGCCTGTGGAGGAGCAGGGAGTTGATGGCGTGGACGACCTGCAGGGGAAGCACATGGGAGAGCACCAATGAGGGGTGTGCAGGGTGTGTGTGGCCCTCCCCTGCCAGGGCCCCCCTCCCCTCCCCTCCCCTCCCCTGGAAGGGCTTCCTCCCCCCACTCCCCCTGTGGGTCCTCTTACCTCCATGAGGACAGCCCCAACGGTGGCCTTGCTGACGCCAAACTGCTGGCCCAAGGATCGTTAGCTGTCTGGAGTGGCCAGCTTCCAGACAGCGATGCCGACCCGTTTCTCGATGCTGAGGGCACGCCGCATGGAGGTGTTCTGGTGCCTGAGTGCGGGGGTGAGCCACTGGCAGAGCTCCAGGAATGTCTGCCGGCTCATGCGAAAGTTCTGGAGCCAGCGGTCGTCGTCCCACTCTCCGAGCACCAGCTGCTCCCACCAGCCGGTGCTCGTGGGGTAGCTCCACAGCCGGCGGCGTGTGCGGCGGGGGGGGGTGGCGGTGTGCTGCAGGGTTGGGGGTTGAGTCCTCCTCCCCTGTGGGCAGCTCCTTCTCTGTGGCAAGGATGTGCTCAGCTGCCTCCCGCATGGCATTGAGCAGGGCGAGCACTGCTCCTGCAGCGGCGGCTGGATGGACCTCTGGCTGCTGCTGCTGCTGCTGCTGCTGCTGCTGGGGGTCTATGACTGTGTCGCTCGAGGTCTGCGTGCCTATGGCTCTGCAGACCGCGTGCTGTGCAGGCTGCGTGTGTCTGGGAGAGGCCCTTTAAGGGAGCGGCTAGCTGTTGCCCTGGAAGCGCTAGTCCACCCTATGACCCTGTCTGCAGCTGTTCCTGGCACCCTTATTTTGATGTGTGCTACTTTGGCATGCAGATGTTCCCTCGCAGCGCCTATATCGATGTGGTGCTGCCCAACGTCGACGTTCAAGGTCGACGTTGCCAGCCCTGGAGGACGTGTAGAAGTTATTCATTGAAATAGCCTATTTCAATGTTGCTACATCGAAATAAGCTACTTTGATGTAGCGTTCACATGTAGACTTAGCTCTAATAAACTATTTTGCTAGTCTTTAAAGTGCTACTTGACTGCTTTTTGTTTTGATTTTGAGTACTGCATGCAGATTTGGTCTCCTCTCCTCAGAAAAGATATGTTGGCATTAGAAAAGGTTCAGAAAAGGGCAACTAAAATGACTAAGGGTTTGAACTGGTCCCCCATGTGAGGACAGGCTAGAGGGACTGGGACTTTTCAGTCTAGAAAAGAGGAGACTGAGGGGCGATATGATAGAGGTATATAAAATCATGAATGGTGTGGAGAAAGTGAATACAAAAAAGTTTTTATGTGTTCTCATGATATAAGAACTAGAGGACACCAAATGAAATTAATGGGTAGCAGGTTCAAAACTAATAAAAGAAAGTTTTCCTTCACACAGCGTACAGTCAACCTGTGGAAGTCCTTGCCAGAGGACGCTGTGAAGGCCAGGAATCTAACAGAGTTTAAAAAAGAGCTCGATAAATATTTGGAGGTCAGGTCCATAGATGGCTATTAGCAAGGGGTAAGGTATGGTGCCCCTAGCCTTTTGTCGAAGGCGGGAGATGGATGGCAGGAGACAAATCGCTTGACCATTGTCTTCGGTTCACCTCCTCTGGGGCACCTGGCATTGGCTACTGTCATCAGACAGGATAGTGGGCTAGATGGACATTTGGTCTGACCCAGAATGGCCATTCTTATGTTCTTATGACCACTTGCTGAGGGAGGGATGAGGTGGACTCACCTTGATGCCAGGGATCCTGCCAGTTCCCCTCCCCCATCACCCTTCCCCTCTTTCGTCGGGAGCAACACCCAGCAATCTCTCGCACCGCTGGCTGGGCTTTGTGGGGGTGGGATGGGGGAACCCTCTTGAGATGGGGGATCTGACATCATCCCACTCACTCTCCAGGGGCACCCATAACATCTTCGAACCCCAACGCTCAACTTCCCCATGCTGAACTGGTTCCCGTGGATTGGTAGCTGTTCCACATCGCAAGCTTCCGGAGGGGGATGGTGTCCTGCTTCTGGAGGGCAGTGACAAGCCTCAGGTGCATCTCCCATCACTGCAAGGCAGGGCTGAGCCACTCACGGAGCTCGAAGAAGGTGGCTTTCATTGTCTGGGAGATTTGAAGCCATTATTGGTCTCCCCGGAGCTTCTAGACAATGTGGTCCCACCAGTCTGCACTGGTGTCCAGCCACCAGATGCAGCAGTACACAGGGACCAGTCACTGGCAGGTGGTAATGACTTGGTGTATCAGCTTCGGCAGCTGCCCAAGTAGGGTCTGCCACATGGGCACAGGGTGGGGTTGCTGCAGGTGTGGGAGTCGGCCTGGACCAAGGGCAGGAGCAGCAGGTGGTGGAATGCGGCCAGGGCTAGACAGAACGTGTGGTGACAATGCTTTGGTGTCCCTCGGAGAGGTGGGCAAGCGAGTTTGGAAACCTGAGAACCTGCTGACCTGGGGGTCCTTTAAGCACAAGCCTCAGATCACCTCTGATGAGCCTCAGATTGTCTCAGCTGCTGCCCTCATACCCAGCCCAAACCGCTTCTTGGTGGCCTTGAATACGAGTTAGTGTCCAAACGGTGGGGACACTTCAGTTTGAAAGAGCACAACGCTAATTTGGAAGAGTGGTTTGGCGTGGACGTGTTATTCTGAAATCTCTATTTGTAGATTAGGCCTGCAGTGGAGCTGTAGCCAATGATCTAATGCATTAAAAGGGCGATTTCCCCGCCTTCGGTATTTGCAGGCATGGTGCCGATCCCACTTCGCTTCATTTACATCTTACCCTGGTCCTGGTCAACTGCCCCCTTCCCTTTTACACCTCCTCCGTCTGCCCCCTCTCTCCCCAACCCAGTAATCCTGAATAAGACCTGGGGAAGTTCAGGTCCCGCCCTTTGTGACAAGGCATCGGCTGTGGTGTTGTTGTTCCCCTAGACATGGATCACCTCCATGTCATAGTCCTGCAGGAGCAGACTCCACTGCAGGAGCTTGGCGTTGGCCCCTTTCATGTGATGCAGCCAGGTCAGGGGTGAGTGATCAGTGCACATGGTGAAAAGCTGTCCAGACAGGTACAGCTGCAGCTTCCCCAGAGCCCACCCCATGGCCAGACATTCCTTCTCTATAGCTGCGTAGTTCTGCTACCGGGGCAGCAGCTTCTTGCTCAGGTACACGATGGGATGTTTCTCCCCCTTGTCATTCACCTGCATTAGCACCGCCCCCAGCCCCATGTCTGAGGCATCGGTGAACACCAGGAAGGGTTTGTTGAAGTCTGGATTTGCCAGCACTGGGGCCTTGACCAGAACCTCCTTCAGCGCACAGAGGGCCTCTTGGCACTGCTTAGTCCAGACCACCTTCTCAGGCTTTCCCTTCTTACACAGCTATGTGATGGGGGCAGAAATGGAGCTAAAGTGGGGCACAAACCTCCGGTAGTACCCCGCCATCCCAATGAAGGCCTGGAACTGCTTCTTAGTCTGGGGTGTTGGCCAGTCTCTGACAGCCTCCACTTTAGCTGGCTCCGG
This sequence comes from Carettochelys insculpta, assembly GCF_033958435.1. Lineage (NCBI taxonomy): Eukaryota > Metazoa > Chordata > Testudines > Carettochelyidae > Carettochelys > Carettochelys insculpta. The sequence goes on from NC_134168.1 coordinate 8,710,200, forward strand.
CTTCAAGCAGCTGCTGCCCACCTTGTGACCCACGGAGGTCACCTCAGCCATCCCCACCTTGCACTTCCCTGCCTTGGTAGTCACCCCGGCCTTCTGAAGTCGGTCCAGCACCTGCTTGACCTGGGACACATGGTCCTCCCACGTCTTGCTGAAGATGCAAATGTCATCCATATAAGCCAAGGCAAAGCTCTCCACCCCTTTCAGTAGCTGGTCCACCAGAGGCTGGAAGATCGGAGGTGCCCCCTTGAGGTCGAAGGGCAGGACCAGGAACTCGTAGAGCCCCACAGGAGTGATGAAAGCCGACTTGAGACAGGCGTCTTCATCCAATAGCACTTGCCAGTACCCCTTGGTGAGGTCTATGGTGGTGAGGTAATGGGCTCCCCCCAGCTCGTCCAAGAGGTCGTCAGGCCTGGGCATGGGTTAGGCATCCAATAGGGTGATGGCATTAAGCTTGCGATAGTCCACACAAAACCGGACAGACCCATCTTTTTAGGGACTAACACCACGGGAGAGGCCCAGGGGCTGGAGGAGGGTTGGATCACCCCCAGAGCCAGCATGTCTTCAACCTCCCGCTCTATGTCCTGAGCCGTCTTCCCTGTGGCTCTGAACGGCACACACTTGATAGGGGCATGGGTGCCTGTCTCTATTCGGTGGACAGCTAGGTCAGTGCGTCTGGGTTTGTCAGACAACAGCTGTTGGTGTGAATGCAGCACCTCCTTGATCTCCGTCTGCTGGGCAGGGGTCAGCTCGTCTGAGAGGGGAATAGACTCCAGCAAGGAGCTGGCTCCAGTCCCTGTGAGCAAATCCACCAAGGGATCATCCCCCTGCCCCTCCTAGTGCCTGCACACGGCCAGCACCAAGTTCTGTCTGTCCCAGTAAGGTTTCATCATGTTCACATGATAGACCGGGTGGCTGTGGGCCTGGTTCGGCAGTTCCACCGCATAATTCACCCCATTTATCTGTTTGACGACCTTGAAGGGCCCATCCCAGGCCGCTTGCAGCTTGTTCCGCCGCACAGGTATAAGGACCATCACTTGATCCCCGGTGGCATAGGCTCAGGCCCGGGCGTTACGGTCATACCAGAAATTTTGCTTCCTTTGCACCATGGAGAGGTTCTCCCTGGCCAGGCCCATGAGCTCGGTGAGTTTTTCCCGGAAGGTCAGTACATACTGTACCCCTGACTCCCCTTCAGGAGAGGCCGTCCCCTCCCACTCTTCTCTGAGCAAGTCCAAGGGTCCCCGTACCTTCCTTCCATACAGTAGCTCAATCAGGGAGAACCCCATGGATTCCTGGGGCACCTCCCTGTATGCAAACAGCAGGTGGGATAAGTAATTGTCCCAGTCGTTGGGGTGCTGATTCATGAAGGTTCTCAGCATCTGCTTCAGAGTCCCATTGAACCTCTCCACCAGCCCATTGGTCTGCGGGTGGTAGGCTGTGGCCCAGGTGTGCTGGACCCCACACTTGTCCCACAAGCTTTGCAGCAGGGCCGACATGAAGTTGGACCCCTGATCCATGAGAACCTCCTTGGGGAACCCCACTCTGCTGAAAATGGACAGCAGTGCATCTGCCACGGTGTCAGCGTCGAGAGAGGTCAAGGCCACTGCTTCTGGGTATCGCATGGCAAAATCTACCACCACCAAAATATATTTCTTCCCCGAACGCGTTGCCTTGCTGAAGGGGCCCACTATCTCCATAGCCACTTTCTGTAAAGGCTCCTCTATGATGGGCAGTGGCCTCAGGGCAGCTTTCCCCTTGTCTCGGGTGTTCCCCACCCTCTGGCAGGGATCGCAGGACAGGCAATATTGATGGACAGCTGCAAAGATCCCTGGCCAAAAAAAGTTCTGTAACAACCTTCCCCTGGTGCGGTAGATCCCCTGGTGTCCTGCGAGCGGGACATCATGGGCTAGGTACAGCAGCCTGCGCCGGTACTTTTGGGGAACCACCAGTTGCCTCTGGACCTTCCATGGCTCTGCTTTGCATCTGGGAGCCCATTCCCGGTACAGGAATCCCTTTTCCCACAGGAATCTCTCCCTGCAGCCCTCCCCCAGCTGGGGAACTGGGGTGAGACTGGCCAGTTCCCTCAGCTTCCGCAAGGAGGGGTCTTTCTGCTGCTCTGCCTGGAACTCTTCGGCCGCTTCCCCTTCCCTGCCTGGCTCCAGCACCACTGGCCTGTGAGATCTGGTTTTTGGGGGCCCCCTTTCTCTCAAGGTTGGCCCCTGTGGCTCCTGTGACTTTGGCTGGGCATCTATCCCCGAACCCGGGGAGAGCACCCCTCGTTTTCTTTGCCTATGGGTCAAGAGCAGGACACGAGGGCGTTCACCTTGCCAGTTCTTCAGAGTACATCCGCAGGCAAATGGCTGTGCAGGCCCACCTCCTTGGGGCCTTCCTTATCCCCCCATTTCACGTGCACCCTCGCCATGGGCACCTTGAAAGGGGTCCCGTCAATTCCTGTTACAGTCAGGTGGGAACTGGGCATCATCCAGCCTGATGCCACCACCCCGGGTCGGGCCAGTGTCACGTCAGCGCCTGTGTCCCAGAACCCCGTGACCTTTCTCCCGTCTACCTCGAGGGGTGTGAGACACTCGCTCTGCGGAGGCAGTGCTGCCCCCCACTCTATAAACTGATCTCTGAGCATTTGGTCCCCCTGAGGAGCTGGTCTGTGGTACGGACTCGACCCAATCCGAGTGCCCACTGTCAGTGCCACCCGCCTTGGCTGCCAGCCCCTCTGGCTTCTGGGACTCCACCCAGTTGACTCCATGACCCCCCAGCCTGCTCAACCTGTCTGGGAGCTTGGGGCACTGGGCTGATCTGTTCCCCTTCCACCCACAGAGATAACAGCCTGGGTCTTGCTGTGTCCCTCGGGCCGGCTGCTCTGTCCAGGCTCTGGCTGGCCCTCTGGGGGGTGGGCAGCCAGCCCCTCTTTCCTGGGCTCACCCAAGCGGTGATCCCTTCTGTCATACAGCCAGGAACTGGTCTCTCTGAGACTCCCTCTCTCTCCGGGACTCCCTCTCTCTCCGGGACCCACTTTCCAACATGGCCCGGCTGTTTGTGAAGTCATCTGCCAGCTTCCCTGCACTGTGTGGATCCCCGGGCATCCGGTTCATGAGCCACACCCTCAGGTAAGGTGAGCACATCTCGTAGAATCGCTCCAGGACCGCCAGCTCGATCAGGTCCTCTACGGACTGGACTCCCATCCCAAACACCCACTTCCGGTAGTATTGCCTCAGGCGGGAGGTCGTATCTACATACGTTTCCTCTGGCCTCTTCTGCGCCTCCTGGAACTTCTTCTTGTACATCTCCAGAGTCAGCCCGAACTTATGCAGCAGGGCCTGTTTCACCCATTTATAGTCCCCAGGCTGCAGCCCCTCCAGCTGGCTGAGCACCGCTGCGGCCTTCTGGCCCAGCAAGGGGGTGAGGTGCCGGAGCCATTCGGCTGGGGGAACCTCGTGCAACTCACAGGCTCGCTCAAAGGCGGTAAGGAACTCATCCATGTCCCCTGGGTCCTGACACTGGGCCAGCACAAGCGTCTCCAAGTGACTGGCCACCCCAAGCCACCTGGCCCTCTCCCTGCTTACCGCAGCTGGGGCCTCTTGGCATCTCGACTCCGCCATGGCCTGCTCGTGCTCCCACTCTCACTCCCTCTCCTCCCGCTGTCTCTCTTGTAGCTGGCGCTCGTGCTCACGCTCTCTTTCCTGTTCCTGGCACTCACGCTCTCTTTCCCTCTCCTGTTGCTCACGTTCTCTCTCTCGTTCCTGGGCTTCCAGTTCCTTTAATCTCACCTCGAGCTCCAGCCATCGCAGCTCTGCCTCAGGGGACTCTGACCGCGATGGGCCACCACTAGCTGAGCGTGACCTGGTGGGTACCGTGTCTGTCTGATGGTGTGGAGCCCCCGCTCCTGTATGAGAAACCAAAACTCTTCCAGGAGGTGACCAGCCACTTGCTGCTGGGACAGGCTGTGGCCCCCCGGATCAGTCATTCACTTCCAGCTGGGCAATCAGCTGTGCCTTAGTCGCCTTCCCCTCTCAGGCTACGTCTACACGTGCACCCAACTTCGAAATAGTTTATTTCGATGTTGCGACATCGAAATAGGCTATTTCGATGAATAACGTCTACACGTCCTCCAGGGCTGGCAACGTCGATGTTCAACTTCGACGTTGCTCAGCCCAACATCGAAATAGGCACAGCGAGGGAACGTCTACACGGCAAAGTAGCACACATCGAAATAAGGGAGCCAGGCACAGCTGCAGACAGGGTCACGGGGCGGACTCAACAGCAAGTCGCTCCCTTAAAGGGCCCCTCCCAGACACACTTTCATTAAACAGTGCAAGATACACAGAGCCAACAACTAGTTTCAGACCCTGTATATGCAGCACGGACCCCCAGCTGCAGCAGCAGCAGCAGCCAGAAGCCCTGGGCTAAGGGCTGCTGCCCACGGTGACCACAGAGCCCCGCAAGGGCTGGAGAGAGAGTATCTCTCAACCCCCCAGCTGATGGCCGCCATGGAGGACCCCGCTATTTCGATGTTGCGGGACGCGGATCGTCTACACGTCCCTACTTCGATGTTGAACGTCGAAGTAGGGCGCTATTCCCATCCGCTCATGGGGTTAGCGACTTCGACGTCTCGCCGCCTAACATCGATTTCAACTTCGAAATAGCGCCCAACACGTGTAGACGTGACGGACGCTATTTCGAAGTTACTGCCGCTACTTCGAAGTAGCGTGCACGTGTAGACGCAGCCTCAGGGTCCTCTCAGGCCCCTCTCTCTGCACAGCCCCACTAGCTCTGCCTTCAGGATTCAAATATAATCCATCTCTCCACTGTCTCCCGGTGTATCCACTCACCAGCAGCAGCTGCAGGAATCTCTCTGTTCCACCTCCGGCCCCTCCAGCTCTTGTGAGGCTCCTTCCCTCTCCTGCGCTCAGTCAGCCACCGCTGGGAGCTCATCCGTGGGTGCAGTGCATCCCACTTCTGACACCAGTGTGATGGGGTTCAGGGGTCCCCATGCACTGCCCCCGTCTGCAGGAAGGAGTGACTCTCACTCAGCAGGTACAACAAGAGGTTTATTAGGCGACAGAGGCCCAGATTCTCACAGAAGAGTCAGTGCAGCAGTCAGAGACAGTCATACCAACCTGTCCACCTCTTCCCCCTCCTCAGGCTGGCTCCTTCCAGCTCCCTCTCCCCACTTCCAACTGCTGCCTCTCATTCAAACCCTGCTCGGCTCCTCCCTCCTCTTTTTCAGGGAAGAGGTGTTACATGCCAGCCTAGGTTACAGCCCCAGGGTCATCCTTAGCCGCTGGGAGCTGCTCTGCTTGTCTCACACATATCCAGCCTGAGTCTCACACGTGCACTCCCCGCACTCCATCACAGAGGTCTAGGTGCCACTCCATGGGACGGTGAACCATGCTTCTAGAGGTGTGGGTTACACTGGGACTAGGTGATGGGGAATAGATCACTTGATGATTACCTGTTCCGTTCATTGCCAATGGGGCACCTGGCATTGGCCACTGTTGGTAGACAGGCTACTGGGCTAGGTGGACCTTTGGGCTAACCCAGCCCGGCCGTTCTTCTGCTCTAAATCTCAGAACTCTTCAGTGCTCATTTTTAGGCATGTTTTGCTACAGCACACCTGTGATAGGTGACCTCCAGGGCACTAACTGGGACTGAGGCTCCAGTGAGCCCTCTGACCCACCTGTATGGGCTCCCTTCTGATCCCACACTTCCGCCCTCACTCACTCAGGCAGGTACACGCACAGCTGAAGTTACTTGCAGGGTGTCCAACCACTGCAGCAACCAACCTTACAGAAACGACAGTCAAGACCACCACGAGCTGCACAGACTAGGCTCCCAAAGCTGTGGGTCCCTGTGGGTCCAGGGCAAAACGCTGACCCATAGTGATGTTTCTGCATGATTCCCCTCTCCCTCAGCGTGGGGAGGAATACGTACACTTATCATAGAATACCAGGACTGGAAGGGACATTGAGAGGTCATCGAGTCCAGCCCCTTTGTGCTACAGCGGCTGAGACTGTCCCCCAGAGATGCTACTTAAAGGCACTCTGGTTTAGAGTCAACTACACAGAGCTTTACTAGCTAGAAATGGGGTCACCATATTTGACCTTTCCAAAAAGAGGACACCCCTGAGAGGGAGCAAATCCGTATCTATATCTGCCAACCCACGTTGCATTAATGTGCTATAATATCTATAGTATGTTAATTCCAGGGTGCCCTTGGGAAGCTTTGAAATGTCACAAGTGGGGTACAGCATGATTGGCTCCTGGGTCTTGGTATCATCCATCTCATTAAAAAGGTTGAAATCTGTTACTGTTTTATGTCTGTGTATTGACAGTTACATACCGTTGAATAATGGTTATTACATTCTATAGACATTTTTGTACATGTGCAGAAGGGGCTGGATTTCACAGGAGCATAGCCAACTGTCCAGTGGTTTGGATTCCATTAGACAGGTGGAGGGGTGCTAACTGCCAGCATGAAAAGTGGGTCCTGACATAAAACCTTTGTTTACCTCTGCATTAGTACAATGTGAGCGCGTAGACACTGATATAGATACAGTCCCTCTCAGGTGTGTCCTCTTTTTGGAAAGGTCAAATATGGTAACTCTAAATTACTGAGGAATGAGTTTAAAAGCTATTCCGACACAGCAGTGTTAGTTCAGAATAAGCTGTTTTGGAAGAGATTTTCCAGGATAGCTTATTTCAAAATAGCGTGTTGTAGGGTGCGAGAAGACTTTGTAACAGGCGAGAGTGCAGTCCGACCCCTCTGTGAATCCTCAGGAGAATTCCAAATAGGCCAGTCTGTGCAAGGTGAAAAGCTGCAAAACAACAGCTGCAAAACAAAGTACGACTGCCAAAACTTCAAGGCTAGGCTGGCAGTAGGCCACAAGAGATAGTACGAGTAATGCATAGGTAATTTTAAGCAATCTTATGTAAATGAGTTTAAGCTTTATTAGTTAGTGTTAGGAGGCCTGTTACAGAGCCTCTCCCCCGAGCGAAGCTCCAACACGTCGGGTTTTCCCCCACTGGTGACTGCGGCATTTCCGGGGCTCCCGTCACGGGTGTCACACTTTCAATAAACCGAATATAGCACTCGCCTTCTGGGTGCAGCCTCGTTTCTGGGGAACCCCAGCCTGGTTGGTTACATATGTCCACACACAAAATGCATTCACCCACAATAGAGCTTATTTCAGATTACAGCCCTTGGAAGCACTATTGCGTGTTTGAAATAGACCCTATTTCTGTCTACACAACCCCTATTCCATCCAATATCTATTTTGGAATAGGCTGTATCTGTCATCAAATGAGGCTCACGGAATTTGAAATAAGCCTTCCGCTATTTTGAAATTATTTCAAAATAGCAGTTTTGCCATGCAGACACTCGTAAATGTATTTTGAAATAGCAGCCGTTATTCTAAAATAACTTTGCTGTGTAGACGCATGCTAAGTAATTTATAAGGGAGACGAATCAGAAACCAGGAAATAAGTAAAAACACAAACTAACCTTAAAACACTCATTAGATTGACAGTGAAGGAGCAGTAACAGAAAGGTAACCGTGTTAGCCTATATTCCAACAAAACAAAACAGCAGAAATGTATCATTTAAAGACTAACAAAGCCATTTATTTGGTGATGAGCTTTCATGGGACAGAATGAATGAGCAGTTCCTCGCCCTGACAGATAACACTGGGAGGTTGGTAGATTCTCAAGGCAGAACTTGGATCTGCTTTGCACCTTGGGTTTCTCTGATTTCCATACTCAGTCCACAAATTCCCTTAGCTTGAGTCCAGCATGTCCCCAAGGCCAATCTTTGATCCTGATATCTCTCCAGGATTCCTCTTATGTGGAGAGTGAAGAACAACTTGTGAGATCAGCCCGTCTTATATAACTCCAGCAATGGGTGGAAACCCTTTGTTGGAAGACCGGGTTGTGGAAAAATACAGACATCCCAAGATGGAGGCCAGGGTCACATGCTGCTCATCTGCCCATGGAAAGTCACAGCCGCCATTGCTTACAAACTCTCTGGAGAGTACCCAGGAAGGTTCACCAGGTGGGAGACAAGCTTCTCCTAAGACTTATTGAGTCCCTTGCAGTATTGAGGCCTGGGAAGGAAGGTAAGGCGTTTTCAGGGGTTACTGAATTGCTGACTATGATTATCCTACTTGTATGCAATTACCATTTTTATCTATGACCTTATAGCTACGTCTACACGTGAAGCCTACATCGAAGTAGCCTATTTCGATGTGGCGACATCAAAATAGGCTATTTTGATGAATAACGTCTACACGTCCTCCAGGGCTGGCAACGTCGATGTTCAACATCGATGTTGCGCAGCACCACATCAAAATAGGCGCAGCGAGGGAACGTCTACACGCCAAAGTAGCACACATCAAAATAGGGGTGCCAGGCACAGCTGCAGACAGGGTCACAGGGCGGGCTAGCACTTCCGGGGCAACAGCTGGCCGCTCCCTTAAAGGACCCCTCCCAGACACACTCAGCCTGCACAGCACGTGGTCTGCAGAGCCATAGGCACGCACACCTCGGGCGACGCAGTCATGGACCCCCAGCAGCAGCAGCAGCCAGAGGTTCACCCAGCTGCCCCTGCAGGAGCAGGGCTCGCCCTGCTCCATGCCATGCAGGAGGCAGCTGAGCACCTCCTTGCCACACAGGAGGAGGAGCGGCCCACAGGGGAGGAGGACTCAAACCCCAACCCTGCAGCACCCTGACTCCCCCGCCCCCCGCCTCATACGCCACTGGCTGTGGAGCTACCCCACCAGCACCGACTGGCAGGAGCGGCTGGTGCTTGGGGAGTGGGACGACGACCGCTGGCTCAGGAACTTTAGAATGAGCCGGCAGACATTTATGGAGCTATGCCAGTGGCTCACCCCCGCACTCAGGCACCAGGACACCGCCATGCGGCATGCCCTCAGTGTCGAGAAATGGGTTGGCATCGCTGTCTGGAAGCTGGCCACTCCAGACAGCTACTGATCCGTGGGACAGCAGTTTGGCGTTGGCAAGGCCACCATTGGGGCTGTCCTCATGGAGGTAAGAGGACCCACAGGAGAAGCGGGAGGAGGCAGCCCTGGCAGGGCAGGGGGGCCCAGGCAGGGCAGGGCAGGGCAGGGGGACCCAGGCAGGGGAGGGCCACACACACCCTGCTCACCCCTCATTGGTGCTCTCCCATGTGCTTCCCCTGCAGGTCGTCCGTGCCATCAACGCCCTGCTCCTCCACAGGCTCATGAAGCTGGGGGACCCGGATGCCACCATCGCGGGCTTTGCCACCCTGGGCTTGCCCAGTTGCTTCGGGGCTCTGGATGGGACTCACATCCCCATCCGCACCCCGGTGCACAGTGGAGGACGCTACCTAAACAGGAAGGGCTACCACTCAGTGGTCCTCCAGGCCTTGGTGGACAGCCGGGGCCGTTTCCTGGACATTTATGTGGGCTGGCCTGGAAGCACCCACGACGCCCTGGTTTTCCGGAACTCAGGCCTGTGCCGCCTGCTGGAGGCGGGGACCAACATCCCCCAGCAGGAGAGCCCTGTGGGGGACACCACCATGCCCCTCTGTGTCATTGCAGATGCGGCATACCCCCTCTGGCCCTGGCTCATGCACCCATACACGGGACATTTGTCTGCCAGCCAGAAGCGCTTCAACCAGCGCCTGAACCACATGCGCCAGGTGGTGGAGCGCTCATTTCGCCGCCTCAAAGGGCTCTGGAGATGTCTCCTCACCCGCCTGGATGCGGGCCCCACCAACATCCCCCAGATTGTGGGTGCATGCAGCGCCCTCCACAACCTGGTGGAGAGCAAGGGGGAGGCCTTTTTTCAGGGCTGGGCTGTGGAGGCTGGCAGGGCTGACATGCAGCCACCCGCTGCCCCCAGTCGCCAGGTGGACCCCGAAGGGACCCGGGTCCGGGAGGCCCTGAGGGCCCACTTCGATGAGGCCGCGGGGTGAACGCTGCCGCACCCCCCCAATCCTCCACAACACTCCCTGCCCCTACGCCCACACCACGGAGCACCCAACAGCACACGCCCCCACACACTTTTCCTACACAAATAAAAGCAGACACTTGTTTGTGAAATCAAACTGGTTTACTTTCAACTCTGTTCTATAACTAACATACAAACTATATACAGGAACTTCTAACTAACTTAAATATGAAAAGTGTACGTATATATCAACAAAAATAACCAGGGATAACAAGGAAGGGGAGAACTATTTACATGGGGGGGGGACCAGGCAAACGGGGGGCACAAATAAATAAATACCAACTATATACAAGGGGGGTGGCCACATCCTGGGCCCCACGCCCCTATAGTCCAGCACTGGGGGTGGGCAGCCGGGAGTCCTGCCTCGGCCGCAGCCCTGTCCGGGGCTGGTTGGGGGCCGGGCTGACCGGCAGATACGTCCGGCGAGTGTCAGCTGGCCCCAGGTCTCCCTCGGCGGAACGGCCCTCGGTGGCGGGTGGTGGGGCGACAGCGGACAGAGCGGCAATGAGCGGAGCGGCGGGTGGAGCACTCAGGGCGGGCGCAGAGGCGGCCGGCGCAGCATGGGGGGCCAGGTAGTCCGCAATGCGGTTGAATGTCTCCATGTAGGCCCCCCATGCCTCTTGGCGCCAGGCCAGCGCCCGCTCCTGGAGGTGGAGGTGGCGTTGCTCCACCCGCAGGCGCTGCTCCGCCACCTCCACCTCCCGGCGGTGGAGGGCCAGCAGCTGGGGGTCCATCGCTGGTGGCTGGTGCTGGGTCCGCTGTCTTGCCCGCCTTGGGGCTGGTCAGTCCTCCGCCGAGGGGCTGGCCTGGAGCGATGACCCCGGAGGGGATTCCGGGACCGCTGACGCCTCGCCAGCGCTCTCCGGTCCTTCCGATGGTGCAGCTGCGGAACACAGGAGGGGGGGAAGAAGAGTGGAGACAGGCGTTAGTGTGGGCCCCGAGCCGTGGCCCTTGTCCCCCCACCCCTGTGCTGCAGGTTCCCCATCCCTGTCCCCGGGAGATGCTGCTGTGATGTGGTTCAAGGGTCCCCCTGCACTGCACCCCGTCCGCTGGTGGGAGTGACTCTCACTTCACTCAGCAGGGTCTGACGGGAGAGGTTTCTTAGGCAACAGATGCCCAGTTTCTCCCAGAAGTGACAGTACAGCAGTCAGAGTCAGTCCTTCCAACCCGTCATGGGGAGAAGACCCCGAGGGGTGCCCCTCTGGGGTGTAGCTTTCCCCCTCCTCGGGCTGGCTACCTTCCAGCTCTCCCTTCCCCTAGCCTCTACCTGCGGCCCCCGATTCAAACCCAGCTCGGCTCCTCCCTCCTCTTTGTTCAGGGCAGATGTGTAACCTGCCAGTTGTAGCCCCAGGATCATCCTTAGCCACTGGGAGCTAATCAGCTTGTTGCTCATATCTAGCCTGAGACTCGCATTTGCACTCCCCCCACTCCATCACATGCTGCTGCTGCTGCTGCTGCTGCTGCTGCTGCTGCTGCTGCTGCTGGGTGTCCCACCCCCTCCTCCCGGGGGACCCTAGAGGTTCCGCTCCCCCCTGCCCCGGGGATGGGGCATGGCACTGTCATGCTAAGGGGGGAAGGGGCTGATGCACTCCTGTGAGGGACATGCCACTGCTGTCCTTGGGGCCATGGTCATCTGGGCATGTGGAGGGCCCTGGCCACATATCTATTACCCCCGCCCCTCAACCCTGGGGGTGTACACCGGGGGGGGTACATACCTGTAGGTCCACTCCCACGGTCGGGGGAAACCCGGGGGGCAGACGCCCGGCTGCTGCTCTGGGATGGCAGGAGGATCTGGAGCTCGGTGTCAGTGGAGGAGGCGTCCCCCTCCTCCTCCTCCTCCTCCTCCTCCTGCTCCGGTGCCCCGGGGGTGGGCTCCAGGGGGGGCCCCCGGGGTGCGGGGCTTGCCTCCGGGGCGGACTCCACCTCCGGGGCCTGCTGGGGCTCCTCAGCAGAGGTGTCAAGCGTGGCCGGAGGGGAGGAGGTGTGCCGGGGGCCCAGGATGTCCCTGAGCTCCCTGTAAAAGGGGCAAGTGATGGGGTGGCCCCAGATTGGCCGGCCGCATCCCGGGCCCAGGCGTAACCCTGCCGCAGCTCCTTGACTTTACTCCGGACATGGTCCGGAGTGTGGGCAGGGTGACCCCGGGTGGCCAGGCCCTCGGCCAGCCGAGGGAACGCATCCGCGTTCCGCCTCTTGCTCCCCATTACCTGGAGCACCTACTCCTCGCTCCAGAGCCCCAGCAGGTCCCGCAGCTCAGCCTCCGTCCAGGAGGGGCCCCGCTGCCGCTTCCCGGCCTGGCTCCTGCCCTGGCTGCCCTGGGAACCCTGGCTCCCCTTGGGGGGGGGTTCCCTGAGGGCGCTGGGGGTGCTGTCGGGCGGCCGTCAGGTCGGTTGGGGGTGTGGGTGGCTGCAGAAAAGCGTGCAGGCTGGCCGCGTGTTACTGCTGCTGCCTGCATGCTCTCTCAGCTTCCTGCACAGGAAGGGAGGGGGTGGGGACCTTTAAGGGGCCGCTCCACGCGGCCACCATTGAGCTGAGGGGCTGGAGAGAGCGTCTCTCAACCCCTCAGCTGATGGCCGCCATGGAGGACCCCTCAATTTCGAAGTTGCGGGACGCGCAATGGCTACACGGTCCCTACTTCAACGTTCAACGTTGAAGTAGGGCGCTATTCCCATCCCCTCATGGGGTTAGCGGCTTTGACGTCTCGCCACCTAACGTCGATGTTAACATCGAAATAGCGCCCAACACGTGTAGCCGTGACGGGCGCTATTTCGAAGTTAGTGCCGCTACTTCGAAGTAGAGTGCACGTGTAGACACGGCGTATGAATCCTGACTCTATTTCTGTGTTTGAAATGGGGTTACACCTGGGTAACGCCCACCAGGCAAGATGTTTTTGATCAAGACAACTGTGTCGGAAGGGTCTGTTGAGTGTAATGAGCCATTAGGTGAATCAATAGGCCTCAGGGGAAGCTGATCTCCCACCTGGTGAGCCTTCCTGAGAGGTCTCCAGAGAGCCTGTGTCTAGGGTTGCTGTTACTCTCCAAGGACAGTGAGCAACCATATGTGTCTGGACTCCACCTTGGGAAGTCTGGCGTTTCCACTAGCTGTCTTGAAAAAAAGGATGTCTGTCCTGTGTGGGAGCTATAAAAACCAGGGAGTGAGCTCATCTGTTCTTCACTCACTGCACAAAAGGACACCTGGAAAGAGCAAAGGAACGAAGAATGAACTGGGGGAAATGCTGGTCCTACACAAAAATATTTCAGCCTGTGCGGAAACCTGGACCACCCAAGCTGCGAAGTACATTCAGCTTCTGCCTTGAGAATCTCCCTGTCTGCGGGTTTCATCAGTCAAGGTAAGGAACAGTTCATTGGTAAACAACAAGAAGTCCAGATATTTTGGAGCATACATCTTTTCATTAATTTACATCTTTCTCTACATAAAAGAAGAAATGGTCAGAAATTAGACATCAGGAACAGTAACATACAAAAGCCTGGAGGAGAACAGTAACAGATTTAAAAGTAGCAGTCTTACAACAACAACAAAAATTCAAAATAAATTGAAATTAAAAAATAAATTTAAAATAATAAATAAATAAATTCAAAAATAAAATGGAAAGAGAGATTTCAGAGCTGCAACTCATTTGCAGATTTGACTCCATCAACCAAGGATTGAACAGAGACTGGGAGTGTTTGGCCATTACAAAAGCAATTTCTCCGCTCTTGGTGTTCAAACCTCCACATTAGCATCTGACAATGGGCCACATCCCCCCTGACTGAACTGACTTGTTTTCTCCTCTCTTGATGTTCACAACTCCACATTAACTGCCAATAATGGGCCATTTCCACCCTGGCTAACTAGACCTTGTCAGCTCTGGCCCTCCCTTCTACTGAGACCTCCTCTTTCAATCCTCCTCCGAACCTCCCTGCACTCATGCATCTGATGAAGCGGGTCTTTGCCCATGAAAGCTGATGCTCCAAAATATGTTAGTCTGTAAGGTACCACAGAACTTCTTGTTTTTGAAGATACAGACTAACTCAGTTACCTCTCCGATATGTGCCACTATGCAAGGGGGCTCATTGATAGTCATTCTAACCTGCGTGTCAAGCTCATTTTGCATTGTTGTTTATTTGCTCGTTCATCCGCTTCCACCTCTTTGTATCAGAGAGGTGGCCGAGTTAGTCCGTATCTTCAAAAAACAACAAGAAGTCCTGTGTCCTGGTGTAGCGCTGTGAGCAGAGGTGGCAGCGAGGTTTGTTGCAGGGATCGGTGCCAGGTTTAGAGTTCCTGTGTTGTGGTCTATAGTTGCTGGTGAGAATTTGTTTCAGGTGGGCAGCTGTCTGTAGGTGAGGGCAGACCTGCCTCCCAAGCTCTGTGAGAGAGAAGGATCATTGTCCAGGATGGTTGTGGATCCCTGATGATACGCTGGAGAGGCTTTAGCTGGGGACTGTGTGTGATGCCCAGTGGTGTTCTCGTCTTTTCCTTATTGGGCCTGTCTTGTAGCAGGTGGCTTCTGGGTACCCGTCTGGCTCTGTCGATCTGTTCCTTCTATTTCTTCACATCCTCCCTGACTGAACAGACCTTGTCAGCTCTGGCCCCCCTCTTGTCTGAGATTCCCTCTTTAACCCCCCTCTCAAACCCCCAACTCAGGCATCTGGCAAAGTGGGTCTTTGCCCATGAAAGCTTCTGCTCCAAAATATCTGTTAGTCTCTAAGGTGCCACAGGACTTCTTGCTGTTTTTCACCACTTTGCTAACCCTTATTGTCACCTAAAACCCTTTGCCATTTGTAACCGTGTTCGTAGCTGAGCAGAAATGAGTGTGCCCAGAAGTGAAGTGTCCAGAGAAAAGTCACAGCTTGTTAAGCACAAGGGTGCACACTCCTCTCCACATTGAGGGAGAGGGGAACCGGGCCCCAACGGCTCCCTAGTCTGTGTTTGCACAAGGGTGGAACAGTGCAGCTCAAAGTCGAAAGTGGGACCTGGTGGTGGTCTTGAGCGTAGACGATGTGTTCCTGGTTCAGGCAGTGGCTGGGTGTGTCCCTGTCTGAGTGTATGCAGCGGGAAGCATGGGGCTGAGAGTGGGTCTATGGAATGCCACGGCAGCACGGTTGGAGACTAAGCCCAGACTGGAGGGAGAGAGGGCTCAGTGGAACCCCACTTTCTTGGGGAGGGACAGCTCAGTGGTTTGAGCATTGCCTTGCTAAACCCAGATTGGTGAGCTCAGTCCTTGAGGGGGCTATTTAGGGATCTGCGGCAAATAGCTATTAAAATAAAAAAAGTCAGGGGCTGGTGATAGGTCCTGCTGTGAATGCAGAGGACTGGACCTGATGACCTCTGAAGGTCCCTTCCAGCTCTGTGAGATAGGTAGGTAGGTAAAAACCATTAGCAAATCTACGGATGACTCTAAGCTAGGGTTAGACAGACGTGGGAGATAAATGGGAGAATAGGGGTGGTGTCCACAGTGACCTGGACTAATTGGAAGATTGGGCTCAAAGAAAGCTGATGAGGTTCAACACGAACAAGTGCAGCGTTCTGCGCTTGGGCTGGAAGAGTCCCAAACATTGTTACAGGATGGGAACTGACTGCAGCGCAGGAGAAAAGGAACTGGGGGTTACAGTGGATGAGAAGCTGGATACAAGTGAACACTGTGCCCTTGTAGCCAAGAAGGCTAATGGCATTTTGAGGTGCATTAGGGGAGCATTTCTAGAGGATTTAGAGAAGTTATTATTGGCCTTTTATTTGGCACTGGTGAGGCCACATTTGGAATATTTCGTCCAGTTCTGGGCCCCCCAGTATAGACAGGGAGTGGATGCATTAGAGAGGGTCCAGAGAGGTCAAAGAAAATGATGAGGGGGCTGGAACACATGATCTGAGAGGCGAGGCTGAAGGATCTGGAGTTATTTAGTTTGCAGAAGAGAAGAGTGAAGAGGGATTTGGCAGCAGCCTTCAACTTCCTGAAGTGGGGCTCTAAAGAGGTTGGAGAGAGGCTGTTCTCAGAAGTGTTGAATGGCAGAACAAGGAGCAATGGTCTCAAGTTACAGAGGGGGAGGTGTCAGGTGGATATTAGGAAAACTATCTCGCTAGGAGGGTAGTGAAGCACTGGAATGCGTTGCCTAGAGAGGTGGTAGAATCTCCACCCCTGAAGGTTTTTAACTCCTGGCTTGACAACATGCTGCTGGGATGATTTAGAGGGGTTGATCCAGCAGGGGACTCAACTGAATGACCTTCTGAGTCCCTTCCAGCCCTATGACTCTGTTTCTGTAAGAGTCCGTCACAGACGGTTTATTGCAAAACATGGGTGTGAAAGATCTGTCAATGGCTCTCACCTTTAGAACATCAGAACAGCCATATTGGGGTCCGTCTAGCCCCATATCCTGCTTCCCACAGTCACCAATTCTATGGACTTCAAAGGCAACAAACAGAACGATCGCTGCTCCCAGCTTCTGGCAACCAGAATGTAGACGCACCGTCCTGATCTCTCCCGGCTAATATCTAACCCCCCAGATTTCATCTTGTTTATTTTCTCCATGTTTGTGTGTTTTATTTTCCACCTGTGTCTCTTATTTCATATGCATTTTGAAACAAAAAGTTGTCTCTTTTGTCTCTGTGTGTGTGTGTGTTCTCCTGGATTTCCCATTTTTCTCTTTTTCATTCTTGTTGGTGTATGTTAAAGTATCATTACCACTAAAAGTGAGGACTAACTTGGTGTGGGTTTATCATGTGTCCATGTAAGAAGTCCTCAGGACTTAAGATATATGAAGAGAAGTGTTTGGGAAAAGAAATGAAAGGGTATCAGATTGATTGGCTCCAATGGCTTTGCTTAAAAAGCAAGAATCTGTTACATCCCTTTCTATTGATCCATGTTTTATTGCTCATAACACCTGTAGAACTAAATCCTTTCTTTCACTTGCAGTTTGTGTTGTTATCTCATTCTATATATTTCTTCCTTTTTCCTTCAGCTTTTTTCACTTTTCTTACAGCACATTCTTCCTCCTGGATAAAAATGGCTCTCCTATTTCACTCACGTCATTTTGTAAATTCACCTGAAGCTGGTGCAGTTTACCCGGGTGCTATCAAGAACAGGTAGCAGCCCACGGTTTTCTGGACTTCTTTCATCTCTCAGCTACATCTATCAAACGGTGCCATTTTTTTCTTTGAATCTGCTGTTCTAGAGGACAGGTGGCTCAAACTTCACAGCAACCACCAATTCTTTGGGGTTTCAGTTTCTGTCTCATGGATTACATCGACAGTGCATAAGGGCAGTGGAATTCCCTGCTCTGGTAAAGCAACACACGCTGGTTTGATCGAGCTATCACGCTAAAAGCAGCAATGTAGTCTCATCAACGCAGACTGTCTGAATTTCATCTGAGATCCTAGCTACATGGACAGGTGGCTATTCCCAGCCACTGCCACTACCTTTGTGTTCTCACTGCTAGTTTCATCTGACTGTCTTCATCAAATTAGTGTACATATGTCTGCCCTAGTGGGGAAGTAGCAATCCCAGCTCCAGGGCAGATGTACCTGTGGTTAACCTCTAAGTATCTCTCATTTTTAACTTATTGATTTTCTCATGTCTCCTGGATTTGTTGATACAATACTGATATAATAAATACACATCAAAATCCTAGCCAAAATTTTATTTACTGTTCAAAAGAGCTTTAGGGAGTTAGGTCATTCATTAGAGTTCTGTGAGCTGTGCTCAGCTAGAGTATAAGCTCACACATTGAATTATACGAGTCGCCAGTGGAGAGATGCAGGGGTATGAGATTACCTCTGTCTATCAATTCACCTATCCATGTAACACAGCACAATCTGATCTGTTTTCCTTTTCTTGATACATAGGATGGAGAAAGCGGAAGGAAGAAACCAAACGCTCATCATGGAATTCATCCTCTTAGGCTTCGGGAATGGCCCAGAACCACAGCCCCTTCTTTTCTTGCTTTTTCTAATGATCTACTTTGTGACCATGACTGGGAACAGCCTCATTGTTGGGCTAGTTGCAGCTGATCAGCACCTTCACACCCCCATGTACTACTTACTGGGGAACTTTTCCTTCCTGGATATCTGTTACTGCTCCACCTACCTGCCCAGGCTTTTGGCCAGTCTCCGGACTGGGGACCGAGCCATCTCTATTAAGGGCTGTATTGTACAATTATATTTCTTTGGTATCCTCATAACTGCAGAATCTCTGCTGCTCTCGGCAATGTCCTATGATCGGTATTTAGCAATATGCCACCCACTCCGTTACGCTGCTCTGATGAATGGCCGGGTTTGCTGCCAGCTTGTGGCAGGGTGCTGGTTATGCAGCTTTCTGCTCTGCAGCGTAGTCAATATTTCCTTGTTCCAGTTAACGTTCTGTGATTCCAAAGAAATTGACCATTTTTTCTGTGATTTTACACCCCTGATAAAACTGTCCTGCGGTGATACCCAGACTCTGGAATTGGTGACATTTGTTAGTGCAGCCACCGGCACATTTGTGTCTTCTCTTCTGACCCTGACATCCTACGTTTGTATCATCACCACCATCCTGAGAATCCCATCCACCACTGGCAGGAAAAAGGCATTTTCCACCTGCTCCTCTCACCTCATTGTCCTTTTAGTTTATTATGGGACCGTGATTACTGTCTATGTTGTTCCAACAGCCAACACGCCCAAGGTCCTACACAAAATCTTCTCTGTCTTCTACACCGTCCTGACTCCCATGCTCAACCCTGTCATCTACTGCCTGAGAAACAAGGATGTCAAAGAGTCTCTGAGAAAAGCTCTTCTGAAACTCATTGCTTTCAGTAACAGTCTTAGAAGTTTCAAGGATTCATTATAGCACAATGACGGGCAACTTGCTGCTCCTCATGGTTGAATGTTGGACCCGAGAGCCGTTTTGTTTACCATTGCTCACACAAAGGGTCGCCGTATTCCTTTGTTTATGTCAGTGTAGATTTCCCCCCATTGTTATTACTACAGTCACACACGTGCAAAGCAAAGACATGTGAGTTGAGGTGTGCGGTGATTGAACTCAACATTGACTGTGAAAGTCATCCTCTGCATCCGGCCGAGCACTGCCGGGGTTCATTCCGAACATCCCAACAATTCTAAGCACGCAAGCACAGGGAGCAGAACAGCCCTGCCCCAGGAGACTACACGAGGGTGTGTCTGCACAGCAGCCTGGTTTCGAAATGAGCTCTTGTGGAAGAGCTATTGTGGAACAGCTTTTTCCGAAATCGAGCTGCCTGCACACAAAATGCATTTCCAACTCGCACGTAGCTATTTCGAAATACAGCAACGACACACGTACGCTGGGTCCATGCTCCGGAGTTCTGTGGAGAGAAGAGGCCTTCTGCCGACAGAGCTGGGGAGCGTCCACGCTGCAGACGCACTCTGTCGAGGATCTGCCCGCAGAACGCGGCCGTTTTCCTGGCCGACTTCTGTGGTGACTATTCGAGGCAGAGCGTCTCTGTCCACAGACACCGACAGCACAAAAATAGCGTGAACGCTCAGGGAGCCCTCCCTCAACAGAGAGGATGCTGGTTCACCAGGCAGCCCTGTTTGCAGAGCTTCTTGTGAGCTGTTCTGTCGAGAGAGGACAGTCTGTCTACAGAGGGCGTTGACGGGGGAGCCTCCAGTAGGTGTGGACATGATCTGGAGACAGAGGTTCTGTTGGAAAATATCTGTCCACAGTGACTTCTGTCAACAGAACGCTGCAGTGCAGACCCAGCTTCACAGCCTGTTTTGAAATACAGCCATAGGATACCTGATAGCTTATTTCCAAACAGGCTCCTTTCCCTGTCTTAACAGCACCTCTATCGCTGTTTCCAAAAAGGCGCTATTCCTCATGGGGTGAGGTTTGCCAATTTCGAAATAAGCTGACCGCTATTTTGAAATTTCAACATCGCAGTTGCTTTGGGCAGTTGCAAGGATAGTTATTCTGAAATCACAGCCGGTGCTTTGAAATAACTTCTCTGTGTAGACCTACCCTTCCAGTCAGGGTTACATGTCTCAGTGTTCAGCCATATGAGATTTCCTGTCTGTTCACGTATCTTTGTGGGGGCCAAACAACATGAAATTATCTATATACTAGATAATTATATACTAGATAACTAGATACTGCTCAGCTCCATAACTGCAGTGATTTTTTCTTTAAAATTAAAAGGACATGATCTCATACATGATCTAGTTACATGGCTGTACAGGGCAGGGGTGAGTGGTGTACAGGAGTCAAGGTGATCTTTGGGGATCTCAGAGCAGGGGGTTGTTGGGGGCCTCTGGAGTGGGGCTGAGAGTGTAGGAGTGAGGGCAGGACCTGGGATGCTTGAGGAGCTCAGGGCAGGGTGGGAGGGTGGGGGAATGAGGGCATGGGGTGAGCGGCCCAGACCGCGGGTTGGGTATATGCTGGGGAACGCGTTAGGGGATGGAGGTTCAGGGGAGGGGATTGAGTATGCTGTAGGGCATAAGGAAGGAATGAGGGAAGAATCAGGGCAGGGGGCTTAGCATGGGGGTTGGGAGATCTAAGGGGGCATTGAAGGTGGCTCACTGCCAGCCCCAGTATCTCCTTGAGGGGATGGGGATTATACCCCCCACCTTCACGGACGAAACTGGCCAATAGCTGAGTTATACTCACGCAGTCCAGACCCCCTAGCATTCGCTGAAGCCAGTGTTGGCTCAAGTAGTGCGGGTAGTGGTGAAACTAGGGATATGGTTATTTTACACTCACTACAGCCGCAGACTTACTTTCTCGTCCCTGTGCTGGAATGGTTAAATAATTTCACGGCATGCGACTGTTTCACAATAATACAGGTTTGGCAGGTGCTTTTATGGCTTTTGGCACTTGAAAAAACATCTGTTCTGATTACAGCGATCAGAGGTAGATCACAGTCCCAGAGCAACAAGGTGTAAGACTGGAATGCATTACCCACACAAGTGGTGGAGTCGTCTTCCCTGGAGGTTTTTAAGTCCCGGTTAGACAAAGCCCTGGCTGGGATGATTTAGCTGGGGTTGGTCCTGCTTTGAGCAGGGGGTTGGACTAGATGACCTCCTGAGGTCTCTTCCAATCCTATGATTCTGCGATTAATTTGAAAAGATGTTCATCGTACCTCGAGCTTTTAAATGAGAGGTATGAAAAGATGGCTCTTGGGAGGTTACCTTCTGTGCAAGTAAGTACCATGATGCTGGTGGTAGTAGAACCGAAGGGAGAACGGTATCAGAGGGACCGGTCTTTGCACATCATCTGATCAATACCTGCCTAAGAGCCAACTTCCCATCCAAAAAAGACTGTCCTGAGACGTTACAGGTCGAGCCCTCTAATCCGGCACACTCTGATCCACTATAGCTGTAGCGCAGCAGGACTTTTGTTAGCGGAATGTCCACTTCTCATGGGTGTGGCCGAGTATCCTGTGCTCCCGTGAAGTTTGTTTACCACCCACAGTTCTGGCTCACAAGCTACGTCTACCCTGGGATGCTACATCAAAATAGCTCATTTCGATGTAGCGAAATCAAAATAAGCTATTTCGACGAATAGCGTCTACACTTCCTCCAGGGTTGGTGCCGTCGACGTTCAACGTCGACATTCGGGCAGCACCACATCGAAGTAGGCGCTGCAGGGGAGCGTCTACACTCCAAAGCGGCCCAAATCGAAATAAGGGTGCCAGGAACAGCTGCAGACAAGGTCACAGGGCAGGCTAGCACTTCCGGGGCAACAGCAAGCCGCGCCCTTAAAGGGCCCCTCCCAGACACACTCAGCCTGCACGGCACGCGGTCTGCAGAGCCACAGGCACACACACCCCGTGTAAGCAGCATGGACCCCCAGCAGCAGCAGCAGCAGCAGCCAGAGGCCCACACACCAGCCCCTGGAGGAGCAGTGGTTGCCCTGCTCAGTGCCATGCAGAAGGCAGCTGACCACCTTTTATTTGAGGAAGATGAGCTGTCCTCAGGGGATGAGGAAGCAGCCCCAGACCTTGCTGCCCTCCAACCCCGCCCCCCCGCTGCACATGCCGCCGGCTGTGGAGATACCCCACGAGCACGGACTGGTGGGAGCGGCTGGTGCTCGGCGAGTGGGACAATGACCGCTGGCTCGGGAACTTCCGAATGAGCCGGCAGACATTCCTTGAGCTCTGCCAGTGGCTCACCCCCCGCACTGAGGCACCAGGACACCCCCATGTGACGTGCCCTCACTGTAGAGAAACGGGTCGGCATCGCTGTCTGGAAGCTGGCCACTCCAGACAGCTACCGATCTGTGGGCCAGCAGTTTGGCGTGGGCAAGGCCACCGTCAGGGCTGTCCTCATGGAGGTAAGAGGACCCAGGGGGAGGGGGGAGCCCAGGGGGGAGCCTGGGGGGAGAGCCCAGGGGGCAGCCCAGGGGGGAGGGCCAGACATACCCTGCACACCTCTCACCGGTGCTCTCTCATGTCCTTCCCCTGCGGGTGGTCCACACAATCAATGCCCTACTCCTCCACAGGCTCATGCAGCTTGGGGACCTGGATGCTGCCATTGTGGGGTTTGCCAGCCTGGGCTTCCCAAATTGCTTCAGGGCTCTGGATGGGACTCATATTCCCATCCGTGCTCCGGAGCACAGTGGAGGATACTTCCTTAATAGGAAGGGCTACCATTCGATGGTCCTCCAGGCCTTGGTGGACAGCCGGGGCCGCCTCTTGGACATTTATGTTGGCTGGCCTGGCAGCACCCATGACGTCTGGGTGTTCAGAAATTCGGGCCTGTGCCGCCGGCTGGAGGTGGGGACCTACGTCCCCCAGTGGGAGATTCCTGTGGGGGACACCACCATGCCCCTCTGCGTCGTCGCAGACGCGGCGCACCCCCTCCGGCCCTGGCTCATGCACCCTTACACAGACCATGTCACAGCCAGCCAGGAGTGGTTCAACACGCACTTGAACCATGCGCGCCAGGTGGTCAAGCGCACTTTCGGCCGCCTCAAAGGGCGCTGGAGGTGTCTCCTCACCCGCCTGGATGCAGGCCTCACCAACATCCCCCAGGTTGTGGGCACGTGCTGCGCACTCCACAACCTGGTGGAGAGCAAGGGAGGCGCCTTCTTCCAGCGCTGGGCTGTGGAGGCTGGCAGGGCCGACATCCAGCCACCCGCTGCCCCCAGTCACCAGGTTGACCCTGAGGGGATCAGGGTCCAGGAGGCCCTGCTGGCCCATTTTGACCAGGCTGCAGGGTGAACGCTGGCAGGGCCAGCTGCGGGTGAGCCACCCACTGCACCCCCCCCCGAATCCTCCACAACACTCCCTGCCCCCACGCCCACACCATAGAGCACCTGAGAGCACACACCTCCCCCACACTTCTGTGCAATAAATGGAATTTTTTTTTAAACTAAACCCTGCAACCTTGTATTATTAATATTAAAACAGAAGAAGACGGGGGGAACTATGTACATGGGGGGGAAGGTACAAAACCGGGGTAGAACAAAACCTATTTACAAAGATGGGGGGAATATGTCCAAAGGAGGGGGCCGGAGGGGGTGTTGGGGGGCAACGTCCTTGGCCATGCACCCCCTATTGTCCTGCGCCTGGTGTTGGGGGTTACGACCCACATCTCGGCCGGAGGCCCGGTCGAGGCTGCGTGGGGGCTGGGAGAACCAGCAGATAGGGCCGGGCGGAGTCTGGAGGCCCATGGTCCCCCTCGGTGGCAGGCCCCAGGACTGCCGATGGTGGAGGGACGGCAGGTGGAACGGCAGGCAGAGCGGCAGGGGGGCCAAGTGCCGCGCGATGGCATCGAACGTGAGCATGAAGGACCCCCCAAGCCTCCTGGCGCTAAGCCAGCGCTCGCTCCTGGAGATGGAGCCGCTGCTCCTCCACCTGCAGGCGCCGCTCGGACACCTCCAGCTGACGCCGGAGGGTGGCGAGTAGCTGGGGGTCCGTGGACGCCTGCAGATGGCTCTGCCACTGTTGGGCTTGTCCTGGGGCTGGTCGGTGCTCTGCCGAGGGGCTGGCCTGGTGGGATGGCCCCGGTGGGCTCTCCAGGACCACAGACGGTGCACCGGTGATCTCTGGGCCCTCCAATGGTGCAGCTGTGGAACAGAGTGGGGAAGAAGAGTGGAGACAGCTGTTAGTCTGGGCCCTGACCCATGGCCTTGTCCCCCCACCCCTCTGCTGCTGGTTCCCCATCCCCGTCCCCCAGAGATGCTGGTGCTGATGATGATGGGTGTCCAACCCCCTCCCCCCCCGGGGGACACTAGGTTCCGCTCCCCCCACCCCCAGGGATGGGGCATGGCGCTGTCCTGCTGGGGGTCAGGGGCTGATGGATTCTTCTGAGGGACATGCCACTGCTGTCCTCAGGGCCATGGTCATCTGGGTGTGTGAAGGGCCCTGGTCATGTCTCTTGTCCCCGCACCTTAACCCCAGGGGTGTGCACCAGGGGGATACATACCTGATGCTCCGCTCCCACAGTCGGGGGACAGCTATCAGGCGGATGCCCTGCTGGAGCTGCAGGAGGGGAGGGCGATCTGGAGCCCCCCATCACTGGAGGCCCCCTCCTCCTCCTCCGGTGTCCCGGGGTGGGTTACTGGGGGGTGGTCCTGGGGTGTAGGGCTGGCCTCCGGGGCGGACTCCATCTTTGGGGTATGCTGGGGCTCATTGGCCAATGTGTCAAGGCTGGCCGGGGGGGAGGAGGTGTACCGGGGGCCCAGGATGGCCCTGAGTCCCTGTAAAAGGGGCAAGCATCAGGGATGGCCCCAGATCGGCTGGCTGTGTCCTGGACCTGTGCGTAACCCTGCCACAGCTCCTTCACCTTACTCCTGACGTGGTCAGGAGTGCGGGCAGGGTGACCCCAGGCAGCCAGGCCCTCGGCCAGCTGAGCGAGAGCAACCGCCTCTTGCTCCCCATTACCTGTAGCACCTCCTCCTCGCCCCAGAGCCCCAGCAGGTCCCAGATCTCGGCCTCCATCCAGGAGGGGCCCCACTGCCTCTTCCCCCACTGGCTGGCAGGCTGGGATCCCTGGGTCCCCTTGGGGGGGGTGGCCTGTGGGCGCTTGGGGGGCTGGCTGGATGCCATGGGGCACAGGGTGGTGGCTTGGGTCTGCCGAGGGACGTGCAGGCTGGGCACGTGGCAGGGCTGCAGCCTGCACAAGCTCTCAGCTTCCTGCACAGGAAATAAGGGGGCGGGGAGCTTTAAGGGGCTGCTGCATGCGGCGACCATAGAGCTCAGGGGCTGGAGAGAGCGTCTCTCAACCCCTCAGCTGATTGCCACCATGAGGGACCCTGCTATTTTGATGTTGTGGGACACGGATCGTCTACACGTGCCCTACTTCGATGTTCAACATCAAAGTAGGGTGCTATTCCCGTCTCCTCATGAGGATAGCGACTTTGACGTCTCGCCACCTTACGTTGATTTCAGCTTCGAAATAGTGCTCAGCGTGTGTAGACGCAGCGGGCGCTATTTCGAAGTTGGCACGGCTACTTCGAAATAGCCGGCTAGTGTAGACACGGCTTCAGTGTTCTGTGCTGTTCTTTAGCTGTAATTTACCCCCACATGTCTTCTAAGAGCCCCGCAACTGTGGAAGGGTTGGTAAAGCTGCCAGACAATAATGACCCCTCATGATTCAGCAAAT
Organism: Carettochelys insculpta; assembly: GCF_033958435.1. NCBI lineage: Eukaryota > Metazoa > Chordata > Testudines > Carettochelyidae > Carettochelys > Carettochelys insculpta. The sequence continues at coordinate 8,735,744 of NC_134168.1, forward strand.
TCTCTGGTTTGGTACTGGTCAGGCCCCAAGGATGCCAGACGAGACGGGTTCAATCTGTGGTCCTCATCCTTTTAGTAGGCACCAGCTACAGGCTAGACCATTCTATATCTGCAGCTCAGAGGCTCCAACATTTTGCAGTTTGTAATCACGAGCCAAAGTCCTTTGTAGTTAAGGCAAAGACTCAGTCAGTGACCATAAAGTGTTTTGTTCCTGGTCCCAAACAGGGCAAAGACCAGAGACGTTTTCTGCATGTGTATAAGGGCAAGGACCTGAATCTCCTCTGTCCACTCTCAAAACAAGCAGTGGAAGATTGCATTGCTGCTTTACAGTACAGCCATCCACCTCCAGCTTTCCCACCCCCACGTCCACGGCACGTTCCGTCACGCTGTGGGAGAAGGAGCCCCTCGTTCGTTCAGCAAAGACCAGGAGGGTGAGTTCAAGTTAGGCCATCAGGAGTCAAAGTCTGGATTTACAGGAGCATGGAAAAGAGAGGTACCCAACTCCCTTTGACACCAAAGGGCAGTTTCATACACAAATCCCCGAGGTGTATTTCAAAGTGACTGCCAGTGAGAACAGGGAGATTGAAACCTTTGTCAAGTGGAGACTGGGGGACTTCTTGGATGCACTGGGCATTTCAGTCACCTGGAAACTTTATCCAAGACTTTTTTTTTATCCTGGCAGAATTTCTTTCTTTCCCCTAACATTACAATTGACATTAGCTTGATTTTTCTATTATTCTGGCAGATCTAGATCGGGTAGATCCATTGGAGGGTAGAGTAGGGCCCAGAGTGACCTAGACAAATTGGAGGATTGAGCCAAGAAATCTGATGAGGTTCAACAAGGAGAAGTGCAGAGTCCTGCACTTGGGATGGAAGAATCCCAACCATTGTTACAGGCTGGGGTCCGACTGGCTAAGTAGCAGTGCAGCAGAGAAAGATGTGGGTTTTACTGTGGATGAGAAGCTGGATATGAGTCAACAGTGTGTCCTTGTAGCCAAGAAGGCTAATGGCACACTGGGGTGCATTAAGAGGACCATTTCCAGCAGATCTAGAGAAGTTTTTATTCCTCTTTATTCAGCACTGGAGAGACCAAATCTGGAGTATTGAGTCCAGTTCTGCCCACCCCCCCCACGATAGAAAGGATATAGATGCATCAGAGACGGTTCAGTGGAGGGCAGTGAAAAATGATTAAGGGGCTGGAGCACATGATGTACAAGGAGAGGCTGAGGGATCTGGGCTTATTTAGTTTGCAAAAGAGAAGAATGAGGGGCAATTTGAGATCAGACTTCAAATTCCTGAAAGGGAGCCCAACATTGGATGGAGAGTGCTGTTCTCATAAGCAACTGATGTCGGAACAAGGAACAATGGATGGTGAAGCACTGAAATGTGTTACCTAGAGAGGAGATGGAATCTCCACCCCAGAGGTTTCTAAGTCCCGGCTTGGCAAAGTCCAGGCTGGGATAATTTAGTTGGGGTTAGTCCTGCTTTGGGCAGGTGGCTGGACTTGATGACCTCCTGAGGTCTCTTACAATTCTGGGACTTATCTGCCACGGCTCGCTCATTACTTCTTAGTGCTTCCCTCTCTGAATTGACTTGAAGTCTATCAGTCTCAAGCCCCAATCCTGCAAACTCCTAGAAGATAAATTGAGTTATTAGATTATAGAATAATATAATGATGGTTCGTGATTTGGAGGTCTGCCCAGCACCTCCCAGAACACATTCTGTTCTCCAAGTTGGAGGAAGAACAGAGGAGCATCGGGGACCAGCAGAAGTGATATAAGGCCAGCTGAAGGCACATATGAAAGAGTGCAGCATCGGTGTTGACACATGGGAGAACCTTGTCCAGGACTGTCTCCAGTGGAGAAAGACAATCTATGGGGGGTGTGGCGGTATTTGAGAGGTGCCACCGCAGTGAGGATGAGGAGAGACAGAGAAGAAGAAAAGAGTGTCTAAAAATTGCCCCACACCCCTCCAACAGCTACTAACACCTGCCCCTTCTGTAATAAGATCTGCAGCTCCAGAACTGGGCTGATGAACCATCAATGGACTCACAAATAGGAAGCTGACATGAAGATGTCCTACTCATTGCCAAGTGACTGCCAAGAATATCTACATTACCTAGGTTCTTTTGAAAATTGAAGCCCAAACTAAACAAACACAGGGACTCACATCTTTTCAAAGAGCAGGGGGAAAATATAAATCTATATGGCCGTTCCTACACAGGCCACTTCCTCCAAAAGTGGCATGGTAATACACGGCCCAAAACAGGCTAATGAGAGGTGGAAGCAAATTCCCCGCACCTCATTAGCATACGCTCACGTGATTTGGAGTCTGGAAGACCGTTCTTCCGGACTCCAAAATGCCATTTAGAAGCGTGGCCTTGGGGGAGCTTCCGGAAGGAAGTTCTTCTTCCAGAGGCCCCTTCTTCCCAAAAAATTTCAGGAAGAAGGGACGTCCAGAAGAAGGACTTCCTTCCGGAATCTTCCCTGGGGCCGCACTTCTAAACGGCGTTTTGGAGTCCGGAAGAACAGTCTTCCGGAATCCAAATCACGTGACCGTATGCAAATGAGGCACGGGGAATTTGCATCTGCACCTCATTAGCATATTTCGGGCCATGTATTACCCATGCCACTTTTCGGAGAAAGTGACTTGTGTAGAAACAGCCTATGTGACTTTTAGAGAATTTATCTGTCTCTGTCTACACTACAGATCTCTGTCGAAAGAGACTCATCTGGAGGAGCTCTTCTGAAAGAACTTCTTTCGAAAGAGTGCGTCCACAGACTAAAATGTGGATCAAAAGAGCAATCCGCTCTTTCGAAAGAGAGCGTCCACCCAGCCTCCCACTCTTTTGAAAGAATGGGCCAGGGATCGGAAATGAAGCCTGTTCTTTCAAAAGAAGGGCCCTGCGGAGCATCTTCACATGTTTTCTTTGGAAAGAAGCTTTCGAAAGGGGGATCTCTTCCTGACACAGGAAGGGAAGAGCCATTTCACAAGGGGCACCACATTCTTTCAATTTATTTTGAAAGAATGTTTTTGTGTGTAGACCTTCCATGGGCTCTTCCCAAAGAGCCCCCTTCTTTCAAAACACCTTCCGACAGAACTCGCCAGTGTAGACGCAGCCTCTGTCTGTCTGAGCTTCCTTTGCTCAAGAGCTCCTCTTAACCTGTTACAGCGACAAGCACAAAAGTTGGTACGCAGCTTCCTCTGACCCAGACATAACACAGGTCAGGGACTGGCCATGCCTGAACGGGGAAGCGCTGAGATCCCAGGATTTCCCAGACTGTGGGAGGGAACTGGCCCTGAGAGGAAGGTGACACACATCAGACTCAGTGCTGGGCAGTGAGCACAGGGACCAGCCATTCTGCAGAGTGAGCCCTGCAGGCATTCACAGCTGGAACACAGCGGTCAGCTGGAGATGGAGCTGCCTCCATCCAGCTGGGTGAGTGACCCCCAGCCATCCCCAGGGGAGCCCTGCTGCTCCAACAACTTCTCTCCCCAGTCACTGCAAACGCCTTTCGGCTTCATTTTCCAAAAATACACCATTGACGTACACCTTGTGTGTCTTCCAAAAATGGATCAAAAACACTCGACTGGACTTACGCCCCCGAGCAGCGTTGGGCCAGTTTGCGAGTTCATAATACAGAGATTGAAAGCAGAGCGGAGAAAAGAATACAGAAGTCACAGTGTGACAGAGAAGGGGAGGCCGAGGTCTCATCGATATGCACAGAGTACCACACTGGCATTGTTAAAACTGTACTCTCCCAACCTCAGTGCAGACACTGAGATGCCAAGGAAAAGGTGGGAGGTTATTTCCAATCGGTGGCAAGAAGCAACACTAATATTGCCTAGGCCTGCCAGGGAGGCCTGGAGATATGACAATGGTTTCGACCTGAGTGCACAAAGACAGGAATAAAAGAGACCAGTTTGTCATCACCGTTTACCAGCATGTAAAGAGCAGCCAAAGCACCAGGAGTCAGATCAATGAAAAGCCCAGAGGATTGTTCCAAGCTCCTTGAGCTACCTGCTTTGTAACCTTGGAGAATACAGGATTTAAATGGCCAATGTGTAAACACAACACAAGAATTCCTCATTGGCTCTGAACTGTGTCTTCACTAACCTATCCCCCTGAGGATGGGGGGTTTGCGGTTAGGTCCTTGGGGTTTTAATTAACAGCAGCATTGATTGTGTCGTGTCTTCTGCAATATTGCTAAGAAGTTGCAATTAGTTTTCAATACAATGGTCCAAACTGTTCCCTGGTGTAACTCTGCTCTTTTCCCTAGGGTTGCAGCAGGGATGCGTCTGAGCCAGGATTATTTTTATCCCTGCGATACTGAGCCTGATGCTGAAAGGAGAGACACAACTGGAGCAAGAGGAAATATGCCACATTTAAACCAGTGTAACAGAGATGAGAATCTGGGCCGTTGTGTGCACTCAATATTCTCCAGCTTCTCAACACACCGTGTGATACCAAATACCCCCATAAAAAGGAGAGCACAGAAGAACTGTTACACACGGGGATTCCACTGTACCCAATCCCAGAGACCCCAGGGTGAGAGGCACAGTTCCAACATGTACCATTAATGCACACAGAGCTGGTCAGGTGGTTTGAGAGCCTTGGTCCTTTATTTCCAACACTCAGGGCCAGGGAGTTAATGGGATTTATTTGCCTAAAGAATCAGGTTAGCAACAAAGTGAGAAGTTCCAAAGCAGGTGGGGGTGAGCTACAGACATGGACTTTGGCTCCTCATCATTTTAGGGCGACGTCTGCACTGCAGAGATGCTTTGGAAGAAGTTCTTCTGGACGAGCTCTTCCAAAACACCTTCTTTTGAGAGATCACAGCCAGGCAAAAGAAGTGGATGGAAAGCTCAATCTGCTCTTGTGCTGGAGAGCATCCCCACAGCCCCTGCTCTCTGGAGAGAATGGGCAGAGATAAAAAAACCCGGTGCCATGAGGACTGCTCTTTCCAAAGAAGGGCCACAGAGCACCTACACACACTCTTTTTTTGAAAGAATCTCTCAGGAGAAGGCATTCTTCTTGATCCGGGAGCAGAAGACGGCTCCCAGAAGAACAGCCATGTTCTTTCCATTTCAGATCAAGAGTGCATTTTGTGTGTAGAAACTTTGCATGTTCAGTTGAAAAATGGCTGGATATATCCAAAAGAACTTACTCGTGCAGATGCAGCCGAGGAGTCTAAGTCCCAGGCTCCTGCCACCAATAGGATTCTCTCAACAGCCACTATGCTGATCCAAAAAACACTGTCGGCACCTACCCTCAACTCTGCAGTCAGACTTCCGAAGGATTTTATGGTTCTGTCTATGGGTGTGTGAACTGCAGTGAAAAGGCATCTTTTGCAAAGTAAAGGAAACATTAAAACATCTATAACTGCATTGATACTGACCAGAATATGTTTGTTGGCACATACATATATATATATATATATATATACAGTGACAAAGTCCCTTGTCAGCCCCTGTGGGTCCCTGCGCTTCCTGGCAGTCCTATGCTGACTCAGAGACTCACGGAGGCCCCCTTTTTGCCCAGGCCTTTCCAAAGGCAGGGGTCTCTGTCGAGCGAGACATCCTCCTCATAGGCACGTCCCGAGTGGGGAGAATACCAGCAGTCCCCTTGCAGGCCCGCGCCTGCTCCAGGAGAGTGATCCCTCTGGGGAAGGGTCGGGGGAGTCCAGACCCACCCTCTACCCTGGACTCCAGCCCAGGGACCCTACAAGGACAAGAGGCAACTGGCAGGGCCTTCACCCCTGCCCCAGAGTGGTAGCCTCACCCTGGGCCACTTCGCCCACTGCTTCCCCGTGCTACCTTCTCGCTCTGCTCTTGCTCTTGCTCTTTGCTCTGTGCTCCTCCGGTGCGCCTTCCAAACCTTCCCCTGCTACCCGATGGGCAGCCTTTTACAGGGAGCAGAGGGCCCATCTGACCACTGAGGGCCTGGGCCTAGACAGGGAACAGAAACGCTCTCTCCTCCAGGCTGCAGGGATGCCGTGGGGATCCCACCTGGGGAGCCCGCGGGTGGGAGGTGAGGTGCTGGGGGTGGGCAGCCTTTGGCTGCTTCAGGACCCCCTGGGGCTGTCTTTTGGCCCCTTTCTGGGCCAGCTTCTCTTCCCTGCCTTAGGCAGGCTGCTTTCTTCTCCCCCCACACCACCCCCCCAGCTAGTTTCTTCTGGGCCTGCTGCGTGGGTGGTGTGTGGGGGTCTCCTGCTGCCCTGCCTCTTGGTGGGGAGGGGGTACCCCCCTTCCATCTTCTGGGGGGGGACTCTGCTGGCCCTCTGCTCGGGCCCACCTCTCCATCCACTGGCTGCTGCATCCTCACTGCTCCGGAGGAGGTGAGGGGCTTTCTTGGGCAGCAGCTGGGCTTCCCCCACAGCTTGCTGTGGAGTGGCTGGGGGGAGTGAGTTTGGGTGGGGCCCCTCCCCACTGGGGCTCCAGAGGGGAGGCTGCATAGTTGGGGGTGGGGTGTTAGCCACCGCCCCCACTCCATACCCAGCTGCCGCCGGGGCCCTCCCCATCTGGGTCCCACCCTAACCACCTGCCCCTTCCTCCTTCCTGCACCTGTGGGGCTCTGCAGTGGCTGCTGTGGGCCCACCCTCAGGCACCCATGGGCACACTCCTCCCCCAACCCCCCCTTTGGTTGGCTTCACCACCCTTCCATCTTGCCCCCCCCTTTTTGTGCCCACGTTTCCCCCCCTTTTCTTTCTGTTAGGTGCCTGAGCCCCTCCCCTTCCACTCACTCACACCCCCACTTACACATATCGTACCCCCCACACACACATCCCAGCGCAGTCGCAGGAGCCACTTACCACCCTGTGCTGGGAGTTGTGGCCCCCTTGCACCTCCCTTTCCTCCCTCCCTCCTCCTGCCCCGCCCCCACCTGACCAGGTCCTCAGCTTGGCTGGTGGGGGAGGGGCAGACACTTCCTCCCACCCCCTCCTGCATTTCTCCCCTCCCCCGCTCTTTCCTAGAGGTCCCCGCCCTCAATAAATCCCCTTCGCCCTATACCCCTCATCATGGCCACCGTGCCCACTGGGGGGAGTCGCCCGGTGACACCTCCCTTCCCCCCCTTCACTGGTCTTCCTCCCACCTCTCAAATGGCAGCCCCCTCATCCAGGGCTGCCGGGGTCCTCGCCATCTCGTCGGCTGAGGGTGCGGGCGTAGGCTCTGGGGCTCCTGCCACCCCGGCTGAGGCACCCTCCAGCGACCCCACCCCAAACCCAACCCCCCGAAGGGGTAGGAAGGGCCAGGGGAAAAAGAAAGGCAAAGAGCTCAGCCCGGAAGGCCAAACCTCCCATGGTGGAGGCTCTTACCCCTGCTGCTGCAACATCCAGCGCAGCTCCCCCTTCTCCCTGCCCCACTGTTCCCACCACCGCACCTGGGGGCTCCAATTCTTCGGCCCCCAGGTTGTACGCCCAGGTGGTGGCCACTGCCTTGCACCCTGCTCCCTCCGCCTCCTCCAGGACTTCCACCCCCAATGGTCGCGGCCCCTTCCCCGCGCTCACCAGGAGGCACGGAGCCCGCTGCCTCCTGGTGGCTGCCTCGCCCCACGTGGAGACCTACGTGTGGGCGTTGGCACGGGTGGTGGGGCCCGCGGCCGTGGTGACGGCCTCCCGGATGTTCGGGAAGATTGTCGTCTTCCTGGCTTCAGAGGTCACTGCCCAGGAGGCAGTAGAGAGGGGCTTGGTGGTCGGGGGCGTTCATGTGCCCCTGGAGCCGCTCGAAGACCTGGGCAGGTGGGTGGCCTTCTCTTCTGTCCCACCCTTCCTCCCCAACTCCGCCCTTCTGCCTTTTCTTACCGCCCTGGGCTGGTCTCTGTCGGTCCTGAGCCCCCTCCCCGTAGGCTGCAAGGACCCCACCCTCCGGCATGTGCTTTCTTTCTGCTGGCAGGCCCATGTCCAACTGCCGCCGGCAGCAGCACCGGGCAAGGTAGCCCAGGAGGGGGCTATACTGGTGCCCTATCAAGGGGCCCAGTACCGGGTCTTTTATACTCTGGAGGATGTGCAGTGCTTCGTGTGCCGGGTGGTGGGGCCCGTCCAGAGGGATTGCCCCCTGGCCCGGCACGAAGAGGAGCCCGGGACCTCCTCCAACCTTGGGGGTGCCAGCCATGAGACCGGCGGCACCCCGACCGTGACAGGCCCTGGGACCGCCCCTCCTCCTCTCACCCCAGACAGATCCATCGCTGCTTGGGCTTTGGAGGGCACCTGATCGCATGGTGCCAGGCAGGAAGAAGCGGGCACCGGTGCCCAAGCGGGCACAAGAGGCAGGGCCAGCAGCACAACCTGGGCAGGGCCCACCCCAGGGTGGGCCGTCCCTTCTCCCTACTGTCTCAGCCCCTTTCCCTCCCTCCCTTCTTGCTGCCTCAGCCCCCGGCCCTTCCTCCTCTGCCGCCCAGCCCCCTCCTCGGAGGACTGGGTGCTGGTTGGGGGAAAAAGAAAAAAAAGGAGTGTGCGCGCCCAGCACCCCACCCCGTCGGAGGACACGGTGGAGGTGCCCCTCAAAGCACCTAAAAGGGCCGCTAGCCCCAGCCCACCTTCTGAAGCCCCGGCCACTGACCACCTGCTGGGGGTGATTGAGGCTGCTGTGGCGGCCGTAAAGGACACCACCCCTTCTGCCCTGGAGCCGGAGCCTCCAAAAGTGGAGACGGCCTCCGTTGTCTGCTTACCCTCCTCCGACACCCCTCCGGCCTCTGCCCAGCTCGCTGCTGCAGAGCATCCGGAGGAGGTGAGCCTCAGCCTTGCCCTACTGTCGCAGGAGATCGAGGCCCTAGATCTCACCCCAGCGTCCCTGGGCACAGACGGCCTTCTACGGGAGGCCTGAAGGCCATCCGTCTACTCCCCACTCCCCTCGCTCCCCTTCTCCCCGCCCACCAGCACCCCTCTAACTGCCACCCCTCCCTGCTCTGGGACGTTGCAGGGTGTGCCCCCCCAATTGGGGTTGACCTGCCAGCGGGGGGCGGTCAGCCCCAGACACCCCAGGAGAACTAGTGTTCCCCTTATGCCTCCCTTCCCCTCTTGGATGTGAGGACTCCAACACTATCCCCCGGCCCCGTTGGTGCCCACCGCCGAGTGCGTGGGGACCTTGCCCTTAACCCCAACTCCTCTTCCACAGCCTGTGGAAGTCCCCCCTCCTGACATCCCCTCCGCTCCCGGCCTGGCCCCTGCTCCTACCCTGGCTCCCCGCTCCACTCCCACCCCTACTCCCCCTCTAATCAATGTTCCACCCTAGAAACCATAACCCTCTCCCGTCCAGATCCCCCCCTCCTCCTCTGGGCTTACCCCTACCAGATTACATAACCACCCTTGGATTTGCTCTCTGGCTTCACATCTATTGATACTTACCATGAGTGACAAAGGGTTCGTCTATCTATCTATCTATCTATCTATCTATCTATCCCCATACACTGTATCTATCTATCTAGCCCCATATACTGTATCTATCTATCTATCCATCTATCCCCGTACACCATATCTATCTATCTATCTATCCTCACCCTCGCAAGTTTACACAGTGTTGCTCGCGCGTGTAAGTCAGGTAAGGTTTATTTTCCTTGTTCGGAAGACGTAGGTGGTTTCTGTCAATGATTGCAGTTTTGGAAGACAAGGGAGAGAAGAAGTTTGCCGTAATAAAGGCGTGAGAGTAAGCCATCGAGTTGCTCTGTGTTCCTCATTCTTGTTTGCTTGCAATGTTGGCACGGGGTTCGGTGTGTGTGTGCCGGGGTGGTCATGGTAGGAGGTGGGGGTGAAGACCAGGTGTGAGGTCAGGCAAGGGTGGCTGGCAGTGGAGTGAGGGCAGGGGGTGGAGGGCTCAGAGCAGAGGGTTCGGTGTGTGTAGCGGGAGGTTCGGTCAGAAGATGCGGGTGGCACATCATGGAGCTCAGGAAAGGGGGCTGTCGGTCTCAGGGGGTTACCAGGGACAGCTGCAGAGATGAAGGTGGAGCTGGTCCCTGAGGGGTCGGGGTTGTGCTGCTCAGTCCTGGCCTCTCCTCGGGATCCATGGCTCCTGCCCCAGCAGCTCTGGGGAGGAGGGCTGGACAGGCTGGCTCCTGCAGCCCCGGCCTCAGCTCCTGGGGGAAGTGCTTTTCACAGTCCGGAGGTGGCTGGGCTCTGGGGAGGCCATGGCTCTGGGCCCAGCCTCAGGATGAGCCAGGCTGGGAGGACAACCTCAGCCCTGTCAGGGATTTTTCATCCCTCGGGCATAATCGTCCCCGTGGGCCAGGGGAAACAAGCCTTCGGCCTTTAAATATCATTACAGGGGCAGGTAGACTCTAAAATGTACATAGGCTGCCAGTTAGCAGCCCCCTGTAACGGTCACTCTGTGTCAGTTGGTTTTACCGGTAACCTGAACTCACAGACATTTCAAAATCATGGATTTGAAATCCAGGCTCCTCATTGGACAAAGGTGAGGTAGCTTCTAGAGGAGGACCTGTTTGAAAGCAGGACCTTCAGAATGTTCATATGTAAATAGTCTCATGAATAATGTATGAGATCAGGGAATATAAGGCAGCGCCCCACAGAGTTCAGGGCACTTGGTACCAGCTGCCTCTGAGGTGAAGACTTTTCGAAGAGCTCCCGCCTTTTCGAAGAGCTCCTGAAACAATTCCACCTCCGCCCAGCAGGGTCCGCCCTGCTGAGGCACTCGCTGTATCACTGACACAAAAAGAGCTAAGGCAGCAGCTCTGAGGTAAATTGGGCGGGAGGCGAACTGGCCTCACCCCTAGGGTGAGGTACTGCGCTCCTGCCTGTTAGCACCCAGAGCCTGCCATCCCTGCGGCACCCTCGACCCCGCCGCCGACAAGCAGCTCAAAGGTGGATCTGGTGTGTGATGAACTGGCCTTACCCTTAGGGTGAGGTACTGCGCACACACCAGCTGAAGCCTAGAGCCTGCCACCTTCGCGGCACCTACGCTCCAGCCGCCCGCCATCTTGATTCTTCTTCACTGGACTGGACCTTGACCAAACTGGACTTGGACACGTAAACTTATTTTACTTTTATACCTAGGAATTTGGGACCCTCTACGAGGGAGCGGAGGGTGGCTCCTCTGTTGTTCCCTTGCCTGATGAGGGGAGGGAAGTACCCAAGGACTCGACCATCTGCGGCCGGGTCTGAACATCCCAGGCAGGGATTATCACTGCAGCCAAATACCGGCACATTTAGTTAATAATTGAGGCTCATTCTTAAGGCTTAAGTTGTTATAGTTACGTTACTCTTAATGTTATAAAGTATAAGTTTTAACTAACCTTTTCCCCTTTATCCTTTCCCCTTATCCTTGCTCACCCCCACTCTATACACTGCAGGAGAAGGCACTGCCTCCCTGCCTCCCTACCTGTTTATCCTACCTAGTGATCTGGGAAGAGCACAAGCCTCCCAGGAACACTCGTTGGGCCCATTAAGAGGGTACCGGGGACCCCTACAAAATAAAGGGACAGTCCTGACTGGCTCTCAGGTACCAACCCCTAGGGTCGAGCTAGCAACCCGACCCCGCACGGAGGTGGGGTTTAGCACCCCCACCCCGGCTCTGTAAGGAAACAGCAGGGACCTTCTAAAAACCTAATAACCCTCATCCCTATAAACCTCTCCCCCTCCTCTTTTATCCCAATAATCAAATCCTTTTTATTTTGCGGAAAAATAAAAACCAGTTCAAGACTTAAGACCAAGCTGTCAAATGGATACTGTTATGAATGTACGTATTATTAGAGTATAAGAGAGTTACATTTAAAGAGTTGTTACTTGTTATAGATTTAATCCTGTTGTGTTTTTTTAATAAAGCTTGTAGTTACTTTGTTTAAACCAGTCCACCCTTGTCCTAGTCTCACTGTTCCTGCTAGCCACTCCCTTCCAGGAGGCTCGGGGCGGAGTCCAGGCGCTCACCTGTGTGGGCATTATCCGGGCTGGGTTTTGCAGCAGGGTTTTGGTTTGGGTCCCAGCGTCCAACACAAAGGGAGTCTGCTCCCTTGTTCAGGGACTCATTATAATATTCTTAATTACTTTCCCATCCAGAGAGTCCCGTCAAGCCCCACCAGCTCCAGTGCAGGGGTCTGTGGGAGCCAGGCCTGGGCTGCTGAACTGGACCTGACCCTGGGGTGGGCTGGAAGTCACAGGCACAGCTCCGGGGGGAGGGGGTGGCCCCAGGTTCAGAGTGGGAGAGGAGAAGGATGGGCCTTGGGGGCTTGGGCTGGTCCACAGCGCCGGGCCCAGCAGCAGGTGAGCTGGGGAGGCCAGGCCCAGCCCTAGCTCTGGGGTGTGGGGCCGGGCTGGACCATGATGCTGCCTGCCCGTCGGGGATCTGGGAGGAAGGTGCTGTGGGGCCGAGGTGGGGGAGCTATCGGCCCAGCCCTGAGGTGAGCTGGGGGGCCAGCCCCAGCCCCAGCTGTGCAGGTGGGGAGCTGGCCACAGCTTCAGGGTGGGGTGGCCATGGCTGGGCCAGGCTCTGGGGTGAGCTGAGAGTGGGAATGAGGCACCAAGGGGACCAGGACCAGGCCACAGCTCCAGACCCAGTCCTAGGGTGAGGGGGTCCAGCTGCATCTCAGGATGGGGGGCTGGTGCCTGCCAGAGCTGGCAGGTGGGCCATGGGCCAGCCTACAGCACTGGGCCTGGCCCCAGGGTGAGCTGGGGGGAGGGGACCATGGGGGTCATCCGCCACATCAGGTTGGGGGGATCATTAGGGTCAGGGCTGAGCTCCAGCTCTGGGCCTGGCCCTGCTGCAGGGGGAGCTCTGGGGGGGAGGGGGTGTCATTCTGGCCAGCCCCAGCTCTTGGGGAAGTGCTGTGAGCTGTCACCCCCGAATGTCCCAGCTTTCCCTCCCCCATCAGAGCTGTGAGCTGTCACCCCCGAATGTCCCAGCATCCCCTCCCCATCAGAGCTGTGAGCTGTCACCCCCGAATGTCTATATATAAAATCATGAATGGTGTGGAGAAAGTGAATATAGAAAAATTATTTACCTTTTCCCATAATACAAGAACTAGGGGACACCAAATGAAATTGATGGGTAGTAGGTTCAAAACTAATAAAAGGAAATTTTTCTTCACACAGCGCACAGTCAACCTGTGGAACTCCTTGCCTGAGGAGGCTGTGAAGGCCAGGACTCTATTAGGGTTTAAAAAAGAGCTTGATAAATTTTTGCAGGTCAGGTCCATAAATGGCTATTAGCCAGGGATAAAGTATGGTGCCCTAGCCTTCATAACAAGGGCAGGAGATGGATGGCAGGAGATAAATCACTTGTCTTCTGTTCTCCTTCTCTGGGGCACCTGGCATTGGCCACCGTCGGCAGATGGGATGCTGGGCTTGATGGACCTTTGGTCTGACCCAGTATGGCCATTCTTATGTTCTTATGTTCTTATGTTCTTAATGTCCCAGCATCCCCTCCCCCATCAGGGCTGTGAGCTGCCCCCCACTCTCCCACCATCCCCTCCCACATCAGAGCTGTGAGGTGTCCCCCCTTCTCCCAGCATCTCCTCCCCCATCAGGGCTGTGACCTGCCCCCCCCACTCTCCCAGCATCCCCTCCCCCATCAGAGCTGTGAGCTGCCCCCCCCCCAGCATCCCCTCCCCATCAGAGCTGTGAGCTGTCACCCCCGAATGTCCCAGCTTCCCCTCCCCCATCAGGGCTGTGAGGTGTCCCCGCTTCTCCCAGCATCTCCTCCCCCATCAGAGCTGTGAGCTGCCCCCCCACTCTCCCAGCTTCCCCTCCCCATCAGAGCTGTGAGCTGCCCCCCCACTCTCCCACCATCCCCTCCCCCATCACAGCTCTGAGCTGCCCCCCCACTTTCCCAGCTTCCCCTCCCCCATCACAGCTGTGAGCTGCCCCCAACTTTCCCAGCTTCCCCTCCCCCATCAGGGCTGTGAGCTGCCCCCTCCCTCCCTGCAGTTCCCTGCAGCTGGGGCCAAGGCCACCCCCACCAGAGCTGTTGCAGTGGACCTGCCCCTAGGAAACTCGCACCTGGGCCCTCGGGAGCTCAGTGCGGGAGCCTCCACAGGCTGAGCTCAGAGCCAGCTGGCGCCCAGCTATGGCTGCAGAGGAGGCTCATTTGTTCTCTGTGTAAGGGGCTTGGTGCCGCTCCCTGGGACAGTGAACTGCACCCAGCACGTGGGAGGGTCACACTGGTGGGGATCAGGACTGACCTCCTCAACCCTCCCTGGGCGTTCAGGCTGGGTTCCAGCCCTGGCTGCATGGCTGCCACCGCCCCCCCCCCACACACAGCAGGGGCTGGGACCGGGGCTGGGCTCTGCACTGTGGCCCTCTGCCTCACCTCGCTGGGGCTGTGCCCAACCCTGCCAGGCCTCAACGTCCCTCAGGAGAGGTACCAGCAACAGCTGTAGGGGCAGAGCTGCCATGGGGGGTGGGAGTGGGGAGTCCCACCACAGGGCCAGCTCTGGGGGAGCAGTCTTGGCCCCAGCTTCAAGGTGCTCTTGGGGGCCAGGGCTGGAGTCCAGGAGGGGGCAGGGAAGACAGGCTGGGCCATGGCCACTGGGGGAAGGGCTTGGGCCCACGGCACCAGCACCTGCTTTTGGGAGCTCTGGAGAGGGGAGTGGGATGGGGACAGGCTGCAGTCTCAGCTGGGAGGATGGGGAGCTGAGTATCTTGTGCCCAGCCTGGGGAGAGCTGGGGGGGCAGGGTGGTCTGCTGGGATGGGAGGTAGCAAGGGCGGGATAGAGATAGATAGATCCACCGAGTGTTGAGTTTGAAGTATGTTGTCCCTCCTGTCTGTGGCCCTCCCTTTCCACGTTCTGGAAAACCCTCAGATTTTAGGCACTTATTCTTTCCTGGCACGACCAAACCCCGAGCTTGGTGTCAGTTAGGATAATTTGGTGGTCCTAGCTCTTAAGGTTTATGAGGAGTTCTTGTACAAATGGACTCACAGAGACGTCGACATACGGAGTCACTGATCGACACACAGACACGCACATAATATATACGGGTATTTAGGAACAAAGGCGTTTAGTTAATTACAGGCTGAGTGAGGAATAGAAGATTTACATTTGGTGTTTATCCTGTGAGGGCAGAGAAGTTGGCAGACAAGCAAAGAGTGCTGTTTCTCATTCTAGTAGTATAGAAATGTATTTGATGAGCTAAATATACAAATATGTGCCATTTCCAGGGGCATTTGGTGCAATACTGTTACACAATGGCAGAAAATCTAGTAGTTCACTAGCTGTGTGCAAAGATGCTCTTCTCTACAGCTCTCCGGAAGGCTCCCTTCACCTCTTTGTTCCTCAGAGTGTATATTATGGGGTTCCGCACTGGGCAGACAATTGTGTTCAGCAGGGAAATCATTTGATCACTCTCCAGGCTGGAGCTGGACTTGGGCAGCAGGTAGGTGATGAGGGTCGTTCCATAGAACACAGTCACCACAGTGAGGTGGGAAGAGCATGTGGAGAAGGCTTTTTGCCTTTCCTCCGCTGACGGCAGCTTGAGGATGGTGGAGAAAATGCAGATGTAGGACAGGAGGATCAACAAGAAAGGGCCCAGGATGAACACAACTGACACAGTATATACCATAATCTCATTTTTGGAGGTGTCGGCGCATGCCATCTTCAACATTGGTGGGATGTCACAGAAGAAGTGGTGGATGCGGTTGGAGCCACAGAAGGGCAGGCTAAAGATCCACGTGGTCTGAGCTACTTCCACTGAGATGCCGATGAAGCACACACAAGCTGTGCACATACCAGACCACGCATGACGGTTGTGTAGTGCAGGGCGTGACATATGGCCACATAGCGGTCGTAGGCCATGGCTGCGAGGAGGCAGCATTCCGTAAGGTCCATGATGGTGATGACGTACATCTGGGCTGCACAGCCTGCAATGGAAATGGTCTTTTCCTCCACCAGGAGATGAATCAGCAGCTGAGGGACCATACTCACAGTGAAGCAGATTTCCAAGAATGACAGATTCACCAGGAAGAAATACATGGGTGTGTGGAGGGAGGGAGATATTTTTATAAGCAGGATAACCAGCAGGTTCCCCAACAGGGTGGCCAAGTAGATGATCAGAAGCACCAGAAAGAGAAGGATTTGCAGCTTGTTCAGATATGAAAACCCCACCAGGATGAACACATCGGAGATTGTCTCATTCCTATCAGGGATTCTCACAGAACAGGTCATCTGTAGGGATGACAGAAAAGACTTTTCCTTCTTTCTTTCTTTCTTTCTTTGGGAATCTCAAGCTAAAGCCATTTTCCACAAACAGAATTTCTCAAGGAGTAAAAAAAAAAAGTGATCTTACTTATTTCTCAGTCACCAGAACAGTTCTGTCCTCACAACTTCCATGAGTGAGGGTTGCTCACACAAGTAAACTCCTGAGCCCAATATGCCTGAAGCCCTTTGACAAACGAGAAGCACCATGAATGTTGAGAACAACTGGATGTTTTTGCTTTTTGTACTGCAACACTCTTCCTTAGCATTAAAGAATATAAATAATTTCTGCCTTTACTGAAGAAGCTTCCAGAACACATTAGTTCCTCTCAATATACACAAAAGGACACTGGGCCATTTCTTTATCTGGAGTAAATCTTAACAGCTCAGTGAGCAGAAGTAGAGCTGTGCTGAGTAGCACGATATGCAGGTCCTTGTTCTACCGCCTGGCTGGACAGAAATCTGCAAAAAGGAAGAGTCTCCAATGTAGAAGACATTTTCCATGAATGTTTGACTTCACAGCTCCTTGACAAGGCACTTCATAAGATTCGAAGTGACAGAGTTGAAATACAAATGAGAATTAACACACCTCACACTTTGCAGACCATTAGCACCTTCACCATGGGGCTCTGAAAAGCAACACATGAAATCACACTGGGCTACAACATGGGAAATTGGGAGAGACCGAGAGAAGAGTCTGAGGTTGCGCATTCAGTGAACTTCCAGAAATGGAAGTTAAGGTCTCCTGATATCTCAAACTCTGTCACGACCAAAGCACCTTTTTCCAGGAAATTGCATACTCTCTACACACAAAAACGCACACACAGAGGAAACTGCTTACCCCACCACCCCTTTGCACCCGTTATGGGGGCTAGCGTGCGCGCACACCCCCACCCACCCACAGAATCACAGAGAGAAATCTAAAACCAAAAACCTAAGGAGTGTCAGGTGGAGCACTGTGCTAAGTGCCCTGCCGAGAAAACCCTAAAAGGAAAACCAATGATATGCTCCAAATACAGACCCCTGGAGAGGCAGTGGGAATTCTCTCTCTCTGTTAAGAGCTACTTCAGGGAACCTAATGGACATTTGTCAGGGTTTCCATCAGCATGCTGATGGCAGCAAATGCAGAACTGGCTGGGAAAGGGAATTTCGATCACGCAGCAAACTCCCGTGTACCAATATTTACTTTCACAGGGAATTGGTAGGAAAAGTGGAAAGAGCAACAGATGTAATTCCAGTGTGGAAGACCTCGTGTGAAATGAAGTGGGAAATTGAAAAACTTCCAGCCGCGTCTGGAAAACATCAATAGAGTTGGACTCGTTGGTGCTGACGGCATTTTGATACGTAGCTGGGCTGACATTGGGAACAGCTTCAACTAAATGCAGCAATTCACTCACCACTAGCAATAAGGTCCGTACAGGGTTTTTTTGTCACTGGCAGTGGAGTGATATTGTCAATCATTTACTCTTATGGGAAGAGATCAGGCAGAGCCCACCCGGCCGACAATATTCAGATCCAAGCACAACACACACCTTGAGAAATACATTTTGATTCACTGGACGCTGATGAGGTCTGGGGAACAAAGGGGAGTAAAGACGAGAGACAGGAGAAAACAATCATCACCACCAACACAACAAAACTATTGGCTGGAATCTGGGGATGTCTGGTGCTCACCCGTCACTCTGGTGGGCACAACAGGAGTCCTGGGCCAGAACTTCACCTCGTGCAAATAGCACCTTGGGGATGAAGTTAACCTTTTATCCTCACCAATGAGTGTTAGATTCACTAAATGCTGATGGACAGATCCAGAGAGCAGGAGCTCAAATGGTACAGGAGAAGGCAGACCGCCAGGTGGATTTGAACACAAAGATAGATGTGAACACAGTAACACAACTCTTGTGCTCAGACACACACTGAGGTTCTCTGTGCACGGACAGAAAATTCCAAGGAAAATACCAGTGACTTGTGTTTGCTCCAGTTCCAGAGTGGGAGAAAACGCCGATGGACACTGGTGACTTCGCGGCTTGTGGATTCAATGACCTTGTGCAGCCTGTGCAGTTGCATCTCCTGGCCGCACACTGCACCTTTGAGGAAAACTGGTGTTTTTATGTTATATTCACTGGGTTCTAGGGCCAATTCCCCAGTGGAAAGTTCCTGTAATGAATCTCGCAGGAAGAGTAACAGAGCCTCAGACAAACACAAGTCATCAGGCCCATCATTCTATGGGGATTCGATCTTCATCTCCGTGTGCGTTTCCCAATGAAGATCACCCTGGGATTTACTGGCTGGGGTGAATTGTGCGACACCGTTTCTGACGAGAAGGAGGAACGATCTGTGCGATACAACACAACACACAGAGTCAGTAGCCGAGGCCAGAACAACACTCAGGGCTCCTGACCCCCAGATGCTCAGACTGTGGGCCCCTCTCTTGTCTCAGGGCCATGATGAGAACCCAGGAGCTCCGACTTCCAGTCCCACCTGCTCTAACCATTACACCCCATTCTTCTGCCAGAGATGAGACCAGACCCCAGGAGTCCTCACTCCCAGACCCCACTGCCCTCTCCATGGCTCCTATTTCCCTTCTGGAGGAGCAGACTCAAAGCCCAGAGCCGTCGGAGCGATGGGTCCCTTTGGTTCCAGTCAGTTTGCAGCAAGACCAGAATCAAGGTGAGCTCCCAGAGTATTCAGACAAACGCTGGGAGCTGGTGGGTCTCGGGAGCCATGTGCTGCAGTCAGAGAGGTGGTGGGTGTGACGGGATATTCCGTGTGGTGAATGAAAATGTGCCAGTGATGGGGACATGACACAGCTGAGGTCCGCTGTAGGCAGGGTGGGTCAGGTGAGGTGTCAATGGGCCAGCTGTGACTGGCTGAATACAATTATCCCCTGGGTACCAATGTGTCACTTTTGTAGCTGCCATCAGGACTATTGAGGTCTGTATCTGCAATGTCCAATGTGGTGCTGTGGGTCACACCCACTCCGGACCCTTAAGGGACAACAATGATGGAGGCCAAAGTGCTGGAGGCCCAGTGGGAAGAGACAACGAGCTGTGAAAGAGCTGAACCTTCCTGGGGAGGGCTGGGTCAGCCCAAGCAGAATGGCTGCCGAGCCATGTGACCTGTCACCTGACACTGGAACCCATCTTGATTTCTGTCATTTCCCAGGAGAATCTGGGAGGGGCCAAACCCTGACACAAAGAGCTCCCGCCTCGTGCACACCCAATTGCAGAGTGAGGAAACCCTGGTCAGCTGCTTTCCCTGGCAGCCCCACCTAGCATAGCTGTTGGGAAGAACTCAGGCCAAAGAGGTGGAAGGAACTGGCCCAGGCTGGGTGTGCATCAAGCCTGTGAATGAGACAATTAGACCCAAGAATAGGGGGAGATTTTACAGGCTATTATTTTCTTTAGGTCGTAGAGCTGAGTTGGTGCGTTTGTTGATATTGCTCAGTTACCTACTTTGTTCTGTCTGCTGCCTGTCGTGAGCACATAAATCCGATCTCCTTTTCTACATGTATATTTAGAGAGTGCGTCTGTCTGACTGTGCTACGTCTGTTCAAGAACTCCTCTTAAACTGTACGAGCTGTGCAGCTTCTCTCACCCTGACTGAAAGTAGGGTCAGGGCTTAGACATGCCTGGACATGGGCCAGTAGGCAAAATCCCAGGATTCCCCACACTATGGAAGGGAGGGGCACCTAGAAGAGGGACAACACACGTCAGACTCAGCACTGACCCAGCGAGTCTGCAGACTGACCCCTAGATCGGGACACCCTGGTCTATGCCCACAGCTCAGCTCAAGGTCTGACCCACAACCAAACACCAGCCCAAGAGCCCACGGCCCCCTCTCTCCCCACAGAGCTGAGGCCTGGCCCCCTGGCTCACACCAGGGCTGTGCCCAGCCTAGCTGCCCAGTTCCAGGCCCCACAGTCCCCCCACCCCTGAACAGGGGCTCGGACCAGCCCCCCAGAAACTGAGGCTGAGGTCATCCCTCCACCCTTGACTCACCCTGGGCCTGGGCCCAGTGTCGTGGCCGACCCCCACATGCACCAAGGAGCACGGCCGCCCTGTGACCTGTGACAAGGGTCCTCACAACCAGGAGCTAAGGCTGGGGCTGCCGAAGCCAGCCCAGCCCAGCCCCCCTCCCCAGAGACGCCAGCAGCTAGAACCGTGGCATGGACACCACCGGAGGAGACACCAGAGGTGGTTGGCAGAGCCCTGAACCCCCTCCATGGACTGGCTCAACCTTCGATGCCGTGAACATCCCTGGTAACCCCCGAGACCCCCCACCCCCCCAGCCTAACCTCCGCTGCTCTGCACCCCCATCCTCTGGCTGGACCCCCCTCCCACACACACTGAACCCTCTGCCCTGAGCTCTCCCCTGATCCCATCACTCCAGTTGCTGCCCCCAGTGGTGAGTCTGAGGTTTGTTGTCCCTCCTCTCAGTGCCCCTTCCCATGTCCTGGAAACTCTTCAGCTTTCAGGCACTTCCCGTTTTCCTGGCACAACCAAACCTTGACCCTGGTTTAAGTTAGGGTGAGTGGAAGCTGCATATGCCGTATGGTGGTCCGAGCTCTTACTGCTTTGGAGGATTCTTGTACAAATGGGCTCACAGAGACATAGACAGATGGACTCAAACACAGACAGACAGACATTATATGCATGCGTCAGGAGCAAGGGCATTCGGTTATTGAAAGGTCGGGATAGAAGACTTAAACCTGATATTTATGACACGTGAACAGTGATGCTGGCAGACAAGCAAACTATTTCTCATTCCAGGAATATTTACATGTTTTATTATATAATTACACAAATATGTTCCTTATACACAGGTACGTGGTGCCACATTGATGTACATTGGAGGCAAGTCTCATAGTTCTATGAATGTTGAACACACCTGTTATTTGGCAGATATGATATAAATATGTACAGTGCTCCTCAGACACAGCGATCAGCAGGGGACATTTTCTGGTGTGCTCTTACTCAGAAGGGATGATCAAAATGATCCCTCAGGACTTTGTACTCAGTGAGTCTGTGCTCTGCGCTGTGGTGTGCTGGCCTTGGCCTCTGCCACTGTGCAAATGCCATGGAAGTGAAGCTCCATTTCCCAGAGATGTCGCGTGACCTGCTCAGGTCAGGCCCGGAAAGGTCGAGCAGCGCTTTCCATAGGAAGCTGTTGGTAAGTGCTGAGGGAAGTTGTTTCTAATCAGGCCAGAGGAATGAGTTCAAGAGGAAATAAAACAAAAGAAAACAAAACTGCACTATCTCTAAGCAGACGCTACATGTGAGTGGGAGCGCAGGAGCAGGAGAAACCTAAATGGGCTTTGCTGTAGGACGGGTTGGAATTGTTAAGTTTCAACAAACCGAGGAGAATATTTACCTTCAATATTTCTCATTCTGAGCTTTGTTTTTGTTTTGTTTTCACACTTTAAATTTTGGGTTGTTAAGTAAAGACACAGCGTGACTTGAATATTCTCATTTGATTTTTCAGTGTAGTTGAAATCCAGTCCAAAAGTTCAATCAAATGTTCATGAAGAATGAGATATTTCATATTTTTATTCTGAAACAACATTTTCACATTTTTCTGATAGGCTGAGAACAGGGTTTTCAAATCACAAATGTCAGTTTAAAAAGGGAGACACATTGTGGAAAATTCAGCAAAATGTTTATGACGTTCCTTTAATCCTCCAATTTGGCCTTACTCGACTTTTCTTTCTCTAATTTCTCAGGCGGTATGAAAGAGGCTTTTCTCCACTGCTCTTCTCAAGGCTCCCTTCACCTCTTTGTTCCTCAGAGTGTATATTATGGGGTTCAGCATCGGTGCAACAATTGTGTTCAACAGAGAAATCACTTGATAGCTCTCCAGGCTGGCACTGGACTTGGGCATCAGGAAGGTGATAATGGCCGTTCCATAGAGCAAAGTCACCACCATGAGGTGGGAGGAGCAGGTGGAGAAGACTTTACTCCTTCCCTCTGCGGATGGCAGCTTGAGGATGGTGGAGACAATGTGGACGTAGGACAGGACTATTAACAGGAAAGGGCCCAGAATGAACACAACTGTCACTGTGAGGCCTACAACCACATTCTTTGATGTGTCGGCACATGCCATCTCCAAAACTGGTGGGAAGTTGCAGAAGAAGTGGTGGATGCGGTTGGAGCCACAGAAGGGCAGGCTGAAGGTCCATGTGGTCTGAGCGATTTCTACCGAGATGCTGATGAACCACGAAGCACCTGCAAGCAGAGCACTCACCCGGCTGCTCATGATGGTTGTGTAGTGCAGGGGGTGACGTATGGCCACATAGCGGTCGTAGGCCATGACTGCGAGGAGGCAGCATTCTGTCATGCCCATGGTGGTGATGACGCACATCTGGGCTGCACAACCCACAATGGAGATGGTTTTTTCTTCGACCAGGAGGTGAACCAGCAGCTGAGGGACCATACTTGTAGTGAAGCAGATATCCAAGAAAGACAGGTTCACCAGGAAGAAATACATGGGAGTGTGGAGGGAGGGGTTCAGCTTTATCAGCAGGATAACTAGCAGGTTCCACATCAGGGTGGCCAAATAGATGACCAAAAGCAGCAGAAAGAGAAGGATTTGCAGCTTGTTAAGATACGAAAACCCGACCAAGATAAGGACGTCGGAGATGGTCTGGTTCTCATCAGGGGTTCTTGCAGAACGGGTCACCTGTAGGGGTGACAAAGGAAGACACTCTAAAGCTGAGTTTGGTAAATACCAAACGTGTGGCTGTTAATCTGACAGTTCGTACTGATTTCCAGTGCATTGCAAAGCTTCTGGACTCAACCTCCCACAGTTCTGTACGTGAGTGAGTAACTGGGGCCAATCATCATCACACACAAACTGGTGTTTCTGTTTTGATGTTAATCAAGCTATGTCAGTGCAGATCAGCTGGAGAAATGGCCACTTGCACCTCAGCAGAAGGACAGTTCATTTAAAGCAGAGGAGGAGCTGATAAATTAGCTCTAAAGGAGCTACATCCACTTATCCCAGGAAAGAGTACAGGCCAGTCTCCAATATCCTGTTTGAATGCACAGTTCTTTGCTCTCTCAAGAGAATTTCAGGAAGGGATTTTCCCTCTTTCTTTCTTTCTTTCTTACTCCACAGCCTCATCACCAAATAAGGTTTCTGAAATGAGAGTAAATTCTCATCTCACTCCTGCCTTAATCACAAAGATGGTTCTGTAATGCAAGTATTCCCATGGTAATTACAACTCACATCAGTGAGGACAACTAATGAGAGCAAACTGGTGCTTCGGAGCCCAGCATGTCTGAAGCCGTTGAAGAATGAGTGTCATGATGAATGGTGAAAACAACAGGAAATCTTGGTCTTCTGGATACATTGCGTTATTATCCTTCCCAAAATATTAGTGAATGATTCGAATCCTTCCTACCTCATAGCAGCATCCTCAAGGCATTGGTTTGTCTCAGTATTAAATTAAATTAAATTAAATTAAGACCTAGTGCTGGTTCCTTAGCTGGTGTAAATTTTAACTGTCTCATGGGAATAAAAGATTCTATCCTTATTCACACCAGTTGTGTGTCTTTCTCCCATCACTTTCCTATAAACATTTTGCAAGAAAGAAGAGCCTAGAATATCAGAGATGGTTTGCACAGACGTTTTATTTCAAGGTTATTTGTTGAGAAGGAACTTCATAATACCTGGTGTGCCAGTGAAGTGACAGAGTTGAAATAAAAAGGAGCAGTAATGAATGTCAGATTTTGCATATCCTCAGCACCTCCAGTATGGGACTGTCAATGCTGCTCATGCATTAGCGGTGACTTACTCAGCAGTAAGCTGGGAATGACACTGAGATGCCCTAGCAAACAGGAGCAGCTAACAGGAAGTTTGGCGAGGGACTTCTCCAGGTGAGGCAGTGATTATGGAACCCTCCATGGAACTGGTTGTCTGGAGTGTTTGTGTTTGGGGGCTGTACTTATCGCTCGCCTGAAAGATCCCATGTGCTAAGCTTGTTTGTCCAGAGGTCCAGCTGCTGAGCTTGCTTGTTTGAAGGACCATGTGCTGAAACTAACAGCCTGCAAGGCAAGGCTGAGAGGTTCTCAACCAGGCTTTGATACCTCAACCTTTTCATTCCCGTCATGGCGTCATCTGGGAGCACGGCCATTGAGGAAGGCCAGGCTCTGAGAAACCCACTCCCAAACAAGCAGAGGAGCTAACGAACAGGAGCAGCTGAGAGGGATTTTGGCAAAGAGGTTTTCAGGAGGATTTTGAAGTGAGATAGAAACATTCAGCTTCCTTTAAACTAAACTATTCCCCAAACCACCTGATTTAAAAAGCCCTGTCAAGAAGCTAATTCGCGCTAAGAGTAGAACGGGAACGCAGGCAGAAGCCGGACAGCAGAGTGGGGGCTATCCCATTGATTGCACCTACTGGAGTATGTCTGATTACCTGCCCCGTGGACAAGTGGTGTGCGTGTGCATTCGGGGCCAGGAGCTCCTGGCCCTCAGGGACCACATACAGACTTTGGAGGCCAGGGTGGCTGAACTGGAGGTGCTCAGGGAAGCAGAGAGGCACATGGATGAGACTTGCTGGGATACTGTATAAAGGCCCCACCTCTATTCAGGCAGCCCCAGTGTTCTGCTAAGGAGAGTGAAAGTCTCCAGGAAGGAAAACATCCAACTGGACCAGAGGGAAACGATCCCATAGGTGGGACTCTCCTTACAGATGATGCTGTGGGGTTCTCTCGCATTGAGGACACCTTCCTGGGGGTTGCAAATCTCTCAAGAAATCTAAAAAGATTTTTGTGTTATGCTGGAGCAGAAGTTAATCGTTGTGCTACATGTAGATAGCAGTGACCTAGGGAGGGGCCCTGGTGGCCGAATTTAGGCTGCCAAGAAAGACACTGAAATCCTGGACCCAAATTATCATGTTCTGTGAAATGCTTCCAGTTTTACATGCAGGGCGAGTTAGACAGGCAGGGTCTCACTGCCTGGATGACATGATGGTGTGTGGGGGGGGGGCGTTAGATTCATTAGGACCTGGGAAATCTTTTGAGGAAGTGGGAGCCTATAGAGCTGGGATGGGCACCTCCTAAACCCAAATGCAACCAGATTGCTGGCACTTAACATTAAAAAGGTTGTGGAGCAGTTTTTAAGCGAAGGGCTGAGGGAAAGCGAACAGGTGCGGAGGAGCACACGAATAGGACAGAGAGTTCCCTTGGGGAGGGTCTATTCATAGATACTCACCATGTCCTGGTGAACTGGAGAGGGTGGAAGGCGATAAAATTCGGGTAAGATCAGATTCGAAACAGTCAAATGGAAAAGTGTCCATTCAGTCACACCAGGAAACGGCAGACAGCTAAGCAGGGACACGCTTTTCCAACGCTTGCAATAAAGTAAAAATCCGTGTCAGCGGCAGCTGAGCGATATTGTCACAGCTCTGCAAGGCCTCCCAACACCCCGCTGAGGCACAGGACAGCAGACGCACAAGGAAGGGGCCGATGCTACGTGGGGAGAGGGGTGAGGTACATTTTCCTAAAGGAGACCTGCACTGAACATCTGCACCCAGCTGTGGAGCCTTTGCCATGGTGGGTTCCTAACAATCCCCTGTCTGACTAGGAGAGACCAGACTGAGCCCACGTGACTGACAGGGGACAGATCCACACACAGGACCCACCTCAAAACACAACATTTCCCCTCAGAGTGACTGGATGTGGGGGGTTGGGGGCCAGAGGAGAGCGGAGAAGAGAGAAGAGAGAAGCCATAAACACCAGCACCGCCCCACATGGAACAACAAGGACAACAAAATCACGGACGGGTGACGAGCACGTCTGGGGCTCACGTCTCACTGGGGGGGGACAATGGAATGATGAGGTCAGAACGTCACCTCCTCTTCAATAGCAGAACGATATCTGAGTCACAATCGCGATCTGACCCGCGAGTATTCAACGAGCTAAATCAGTGCAGTACGTTCAGAGAACAACAGGTCAATTGTTAAACTAAGAGAGAGAGAGAGAGAGAGAGAGACTGCCAGGTGGGTCTGATTGAATTGAACAGAGATAGATAGATAGATAGATAGATAGATACAGTGTATGGGGATAGATAGATAGATACGGTGTATGGGGATGGATAGATAGATAGATACGATGTATGGGGATAGATGGATAGATAGATATGGTGTATGGGGATAGATAGATAGATAGATAGATACGGTGTATGGGGATAGATAGATGAATAGATAGATATGGTGTATGGAGATAGATAGATAGATAGATAGATGGAGAGATGTGAACACACAGACACACAACCTATGTGCTCAGACACACAAAGCTTCCCTCCCTATGTCTGGATAATTCAAACAAAGGAACTAGTCACATCATTTTGTGCCAATTTCAGACCCTAGCACAATGCCAATGGACTCCAGTGGGAGAACGTCTGGGGGCTTCACTCACTCATTTATAGCTTGTGTTGCTTAAGAAGAGTTGTCCCATCACGGAGGTGCTGGCGTTGTCTGCTCTGAAGGAAACAGAGGGGTTTTTATTTCACTTGTAGGCTTCTGGGACCAAATCCCCTGTGGAAATTTCTTGTCATATTCCTCCGGGGAAGAACAACACTGCCTCAGCCTGCACCAAAACAGACTTCATGATGTCGGTTGTTTCATAGGAAATCATAACAACATCCTCGTCATCATGTCTGTTTTCTAGTTGAAAATAATCAGAGGTTCACTAACTGGAAAGTTGTTTTATGCATTTTGTCTGACATGTGGAAATGTTTGTCCAAGGCAAGGCCCAGGACTCCAGGTCCTGGATGCCCAGACTGTGGGCCCCACTCTTTTCTCAGAGCCACGATGAGAACTCAGGAGCTCTGACTCCCAGTTCCACCTACTCTAACCATTACACCCCACTGCCCTGCCGGAGCTGGGAACAGACCCCAGGAGCCCGTGCTCCCAGACCCCAAGGCCCTCACTGTTGGTCTCAAGTTAAATAAAGGGGTTTTTTTTCTCTTTTTTTTGGAAAACTTTTTTGGTTTCTGTAAACGATAGAAAACAAGGGAGAAAAGACGGTTGCAATAATAAACACCTGAAAGAATCCATCGAGTTTCCCTGTGTTCCTCCTTGTTTGCTTGAAATGTGGGTGCAGGGAATGGGGTGTGTGTGTAGGGGACTGTGGTTGGGGGTGGGAGTGGTGAAGTCACAGCAGGGTTTTGGTGTGGAGAGCTCAGACCGGGGTGGAGGGCTCAGGCAGAAGGTTTGATGTGTGGTGGGGGTCCAGCCAGAGGATGGGGGTGGCAGAGCAGGGGTGGTAGGTGAGGAGGTTGGGCGCTCTCAGGGGGTTTACCAGGGGCAGCCACAGTGGAGCTGGTCCATGGGTGGGTCCGGGCTGAGCTGCTCGGCCCTGGCATCTCCTCAGGTGGCGGTGTCCAAGCTGTGGCTCCTGATACCAGTGTCTCTGGGGAGGAGGGCTGGGCCCAGCTGGTATCTGCAGCCCCAGCCTCAGCTCCTGGAGGGGAGGCGCCTTTTCACAGTCCAGGCAGGCTGGGCTCCTTGGTGGGGTGTGGGGGGCAGGCCATGGTGCTGGGCACCGCCCTGGGGTGAACCAGGCTCAGCTCAACTCTGCCCCAGTTTTGGGCTGGGGGCCCATGGGGGCCAGGACTCAGCTGCAGAGATGGGTCCAACCCTGGGGTGAGCTGGGAGCCAGGTCCCAGCTCCGGGGTCCAGCCATAGCTTCAGGGCTGGGGGGCAGCTGCAGGGGGGGAGGGTGCTTTGAAGGGATTCAGCTGGCCATGGGCACTGAGCCTGGCCCCAGGGTGAGATGTAGGGGATCAGCCCCAGTCTCTGCTCTGGGGTTGGGGAGCAGTGGGGGCATGGCCTGGGTGACAGCCTGGCCCTGCTATGAGCTGGGGGAGGGCTAGTAGGAGGTTCCAGCTCTAAGGGGAGCCAGTGTAGCTCCAGGGGGTGTTTTGGGGTGAGGGCCCCATCCTGGGGTGAGCGGGGGGGCCCAGCTCCAGCTGTGAATGCCCTGGCCCTATTTCAGCGTGCGTGGGCCAGTCTCAGCATCGGAGTGGATAGGGGGGCTGTTAGGGTTGGGGCTGGGCTGCAGCCTGATTGGGGCAGAGGGGCAGAGATCCTGTGCCAGGCCCAGGAAGAGCTTAGGGGGCTGCCCGTGGTGCACAGAGGGGAGGAACTACTTCTACTGCTCTCTCTGCAGAGCGGCTGGTCCGGGCACTCGCTGCCCCAGTGCTGAGTCTGACGTGTCTCGTACCACTTCTCAGTGCCCCTCCCTTCCCCAGTGTGGGAGACCCGGGGATTCCAGGCACTTCCCACTCTCCAGGCACGGCCAAGCCCTGACCTTAGTTTAAGGCAGGGTCAGAGGAAGCTGCAGGCCAAGTTTTGTGGTCGTTGCTCTTCCAGTTTTAGAGGAGTGCTTGAACAGACAGACAGACAGACAGACACACGCTGGCATGTGAATTTTCTGGGTCATTATAGGGGCTCTTTTGCATACTTGGCTTCGTCTAATTCTTAACTCCCACCCCCCACCACCCCTCTCCTCTCTGATTTGCTCACCTTGATTATCTTTTTCTGATTTGTCCTCCTTGATTACTGTTTTTGGTTCTCTGTGCCTTAAATATTGAGTCTATTCTGGTCTGGCTAAGGTCTGAAGAACTGGGTCTGTCCCACGAAAGCTCATCACCTAATAAACTATTTTGTTAGCCTTTAAAGTGCTACTTTACTGCTTTTTTGTTATAAGATACGGAGTGCCAGCCCCCTTTTAATATTGTCCCTCTGTCTGCGAGCGACCCTCCCTCACTGCATCCACTCATTCCTTAGGGCTGTTTTGCAATACAGCAACTGGTTTCCCGTCACTCATCCTCTGCTGCCCTCTGCTGCCTGTTGCTGATTCATTTCACAGTCACAGTCAGTTACTTGATAATTCATTAGGTGATGAGCTTTCGTGGGACAGACCCGCTTCTTCAGACCATCCTTAGCCAGACCAGAACAGACTCAATATTTAAGGCACAGAGAACCAAAAACAGTAATCAAGGAGGGCAAATCAGAAAAAAATGATCAAGGTGAGCAAACCAGAGAGTAGAGGGGTATGGGCAGGGGGATGGTCAAGAATTAGATTAAGCCAAGTTTGTAAACAAGCCCCTATCCCATCCCGGTTCAAACCACATGTTAATGTGCGGAATTTGAATATAAAAGACAGCTCGGCTGTCTCCCTTTCAATAGTGGTGCAAAATTTTTTTTTCAGTAACACGCAAACTCTTAAGTCATTAACAGAATGGCCCATTCCTTTAAAATGTTGAGTAACCAGTTTGCGGATCTGGAGTGTTTTATGTCTGTTTTGTGCCCATTAACTCTTTGTCTAAGGGAGTTCGAAGTCTGTCCAACGTACAAAGCATTTGGGCATTGTTGGCACAGGATGGCAAATATGACGTTAGCTGAGGAACAAGAGAAAGTGCCCATGATTCTGTGAGTAACCCGGTTAGGTCCAGTGATGGTATTTCCAGAATGGATATGTGGACAAAGCTGGCAGTGGGCTTTGTTGTATGGAAAAGTTCCAGGACTGGTGTTCCTGGGGTATAGACCGTGGCTGTTGGTGAGAATCCTCATGAGGTTGGGAGGTGCCTGTACAAGAGAACAGGCCTATCACCCAGGGCCTTCTGGAGTGTGGCATCCTGATTAAGGATAGGTTGTAGGTCTTTAATAATTCGCTGCAGTGGTTTGAGTTGGGGGCTGTAGGTGATGACCAGTGGTGTTCTGTTCTTGGCTGTGTTGGGCCTGTCTTGGAGCAGCTGGTCTCTGGGTATTTGTCTGGCCCTGCTGTTTGTTTTTCATTTGTCCTGGTGGGTACCACACCAGTGGGTATCACTTTCCAGACCCCGAGCAATGGCGGGAACGCGCTCGGCAGGTTATGGGGGTTTGGCCGACCAGGCCCTCGTGGGTGTCGTCGGTGTTTGTGCTGTGCAGCCGCGCCCGGGGAGATTGCTCTGAAACGGCGCCTGCGTGTGGAGATAAAAGGGTTCCTTGGAACAGCGCTGGCTGGTGATGCATCTCTTTGCCCAGCGACGAGATCGGAGGCAGGTGAAAAATCGCTCAGGAGGTGCAGCAATGTGGCTTTTTTGTGTGGGGTTTGGAAAGTGCTGAGATCTCTCAGAAGCACCTGAAATTGCTCTGCTGGGCCTCTGTGCGCAGGACAAGGAGCAACGGGCTGAACCTGCAGCCTGGGAGGTTTAGGTCGGACATTAGGAAAAACTTCCCACCTGCCCGGGTGGTTAAACACTGGAATAAATTGCCCAGGGGCTGTGGAATCTCCATCCCTGGGGTTATTTCAGAGCAGGTTGGACACACCCCTGACAGGGACAGTCTGGAATGGTGCCTGGGCCTGCTGTGAGCACAGGGGTCGCACTCGATGACCTCTCGAGGTCCCTTCCAGTTTCGTTGTTCTGTGATTCAGTGAGTCGGACACTGTGATTGTGAGTCCGCACTGCCCGGCTCAGGCCAGCTGGCGCGCGTGTGTGTGCGGCACAGACTGCAGAGCTGTAACACTGCGGTTTGGGCACAGACGCTCAGGCTGGAGCCTTGCTCCAAACTCCCAGCCAGGGCTTTTTCCCACAACGCAGTCTGTGAGCCCCCTTGATGTGCAAGGTCAGGTCGATTCCCGCGGTCAGACCCACAAAAGTTGTAGAGGAGCTGACGGGTTCTCACCTGCGCTTCGGTGCCTGTGCCTTAGACGTGGCAACGTGGTTTCCTCCTCAGTGCAAAGGCGCCGAGGGAGTTTTCAGTCATGGCCGTGACTTCCTTTCCCACGGCCCATGGAGCCGGAATGTGAGGAGGCTCCTGATTCCCGCAGGCGCTGAAGACACGGGCAGGTGTCGAGATGGAGCAGGTCCCGCTTTTCCCTCATCCATGTGTGGAATACATTTTGTTAGGTGCACTAGGAAGGTGCAGATGTGCACCACCAATGGAAAGCCCTGCGGCTGGCTGCAGGCGCTCTGCTCAGCAGTGAGTGGCACTGGAATCCCTCCCAGGTGGCCGCCCAGGGGCCCAGCTCACAGGGAACGTGGGTGCCAGACACAGTTCTCCATTGGAGTCCAACCTGGGGCATTGGAAGCGATAGCAGCCTGTGTCTGCACATGTCTAGAAAGAAGCCTGGGAGGGGTGAAAGCAGAGACTTGGGCCCGTCTCACCCTGCGGCTCTGGCGCTAACTGCTTTGGCCTTTCACAGGTCTAGATGGACGCAATTCTCAGGAGAACCGATGGGAATTAGCTGCCAATATTTCAATGGGATTTTAGGCTCCTTTGACTATCCCAGCCTGGAGCGATGTCAGGGCCCAGCAGCTCCGATTCTGGACCAAGATGTCTGGGCCCCAGCTCCCAGCCATTGCCCCCAGAAAGCCATGTGGTGTGACTGCCTCTCCGGGGAGGTGCCATGGCACAGGGCTCTGCCAGGGAAGCAAGACTGGGGCTCAGAAGGGCTGGGTAATTACCCTGTCCCGGCGTGACCAGGGGCAAGTCATTTCCCCTCTGCTGGGCAGACGGGCCCCCACCCCAGCAGAGCCCAACTAAGGGGGTTTGGACTTGTGGGCCGGGCCCCAAACTTCCGGAATAGCAGGGGAGTGGCCCAGGGTCCCTGGGCCTGGACTAGGGTTACCATGTACAAAAGAGGCCCCCGGAACGGGCGCGTGTCTGTCTCAGTGTCTGCCCACGGGCTGGGCGTGAGTGTGTTAAGGCAGAGCCGGGACACTCACAGACACTCACACGGACACACTCCTTCCCCGGGGCGGCGGGGGGCTCTTTTTTAAAGGGCAAAATATGGTAACGCCCCCCCCCGGTTCCTGTGCCAGCCGGCTCAGTGGGTGTGGGAGTCCCTACAAGCATCGAATCAGCCCAGCCAGCTTTTACGTTCCCTTTCTCAAGAGCCTGGCGAAGGGAATCAGACGAGAGTGGAGAGAAGGTGCGATGGGCTCAGGGGTCCCCAGGCTCTGCACCCCGTCCGCAGGCAGGAGTGACTCTCACTCGGCAGCAGAACAGCGGGTTTATTAGCCAACAGGACACAGCGTCGTACAGAGGAGTCAGTGCAGCCGGCAGGGACAGCCAGTCCCATCCATGTTGGGGAGAGGAGGCCCCGAGGGGCCCCCGGAGCCGGGGTCTGGCCCCCTCCTTTGTCTCTGTTTCTCCCTGCCCAGACTCACAGCTTCCAACTCCCAATTCAACCCCCTCAGGCTCCACCTCCCCCTTTGTCTGCAGCCAGAGGTGTCACCTGGTCACCACGGTTACCCTCAGCAGGAGCCCCCCAGCCCTCGTGAGCCGCCTCCCCACACATACCCCCACGACGTCACAGAAGGTGAGACCAGGTGGACAAGGGTCCCACAAAGCGCTTGAGGATTTTATTTCAGCTTCTCCCTTGGAAATTCAGGTCCTTGACAGGCCATTGCCTTGTCCCTGCACTGTCTTCCCACCCCCAATGTCCCCTCCGGCCTCTTCTCCACACCCAGCGGGCAATGGCCCCTGCGCAGTGCTGAGTCTCCGGTGCACAGAGGTTCCTGCACGACTCTCTCTTGCAACCCAGGTGCAAAGATGAAATGGTCCCTCAGCTGGGCATCCTGGTGCCCAGAGACAAGTGGCACCATCCCGAGAGGAGCTACTGCCCAGTGACGTCTGCCTGTTTTCCCAGCCCCCACAGCCCTCCTCATGGCCAGAGGCAGAAGCAAAACCTTCCCTTTCCTCACACCCCATCCAGGAAGAACCTTCGGTGCAGGATTTTCCTCAGAGCCGCCTGCACCTCCTTGTTCCGCAGGGTGTAGATGACGGGGTTCAGGGTGGGAGTGACCACGCTGTAGAGGAGAACGATCACCATGTCCCACTGGGGGGATTCCCCGGAGGACGGGGGCGCGTAGGTCAGGATGGCGGCTCCGTAGAAGAGCGACACCACGGTGAGGTGGGAGGCGCAGGTGGAGAAGGCCTTTCTCCGGCTTTCCCGCGACTGCACCTTCAGGAGCAGGAAGGAGATGATGTAGAGGTAGGAGAGCAGTGTGAGCACACAGGGAATGACCACGATGCCCCCCGTGATTATGTTGAGCAGGGTCAGGTTGAGGCGGGTGCTGTCACAGGCCAGGCTCAGCAGGGGCTTGATGTCACAGAAGAAGTGGTGGATATTTTTGTGGCCACGGAAGTGCAGCTGGGAGGTCATAATCGTGTGCATCAGGGCGTGCAGGAAGCCGGTGGCCCAGGTAGACACTGCCAGGAGCAGGCAGGCCCGTGGGCTCATGACCAGCCTGTATCGCAGTGGGTTGCAGATGGCCACGTAGCGGTCATAGGCCATGACGGCCAGCAGCACGGCCTCGCTGCTGCCCAGGAAGTGGAAGAAGTGGAGCTGGGCCAGGCAGCCGGCCAAGGAGATGGTCTGACGCTCTGAGAAGAAGCCAGCCAGCATCTTGGGCACTGTGACCGTGCAGTAGCAGAAGTCCAGGCAGGAGAGATTCCCGAGGAAAAAGTACATGGGGGTGTGGAGCCGGGGCTCGGCCAGCACCATGGCCACCATGGCCCCGTTGCCCAGAAGGGTGGCCACGTACAGCAGCAGGAAGAGCGTGAATAGAAAGTCCTCCATCCCCTGGAGGTCAGTCAGGCCCGTGAGGATGAATTCACTCACCTCCGTCTGGTTCTCCATCGCTGTGGGAGCTGGGGAGGAATGAGGCGTTAAAGGAGCCAGCTGAAGCAGAGGTTTTCAGTGGGCAGTAGGTGCTAAAACTAATGACAAATGGATATTGACCCCTCTTTACAATTCTGGCCAGTGTGGTAGCATTTCTATGAGCCAGGTTCATCCCTGGGTATCACGGTTGTGAGCTCCCTGCATGTGCATGTTAGATCATCTCCACATTGCAGACGGCTGAATGGAGATCTATCTATCTATCTACCTATCCCTATACACTGTATCTATCTATCTATCCCCATACACTGTATCTATCTACCTATCTCCATACACTGTATCTATCTATCCCCATACACTGTATCTATCTATCTATCAGGGTGCGTGTGGGGTGTGATCTACAGGCGCTCAGGTTGAACAGCCTGGTGCTCCCTTTAGCTTTGTGACTCTGGCAGAGCTGCTTGGGAAGCTACTGATGAAAAGTTCTAGGTACAAACGGGCTGTCAAAACCATCTTTCATCACCCTTGACGAGGAGATCGGCGGGGACCATGTGCAGAGCTGAAAGGGCCCACTTCACTGGCGGGTCTGGCCCCAGCTGCTAATTGTGGTACGTGTGTGAGAAGGGGCCCATGGTGCCAGTTTGTACTGAGCCACAAAATCACGCTTGCTCTCTGAAGGCCAGACGCAGCCAGAATGTGTTGGCTTGTATGAAAAGCTGCAAAACTCTGGATAGCCATTCCCATGCCCCATTGTCTCTTGCGAAGCCGCCTCCTTTCCCGCTGGCACCTCCCGGTAGTGAGTCGGTGTGCGACAGCAAGAGGGAGGAGGAGGAGAAGGAGATGGAATTAATGTGAAAAGCTCCAGACAAAACCAAAGTTACAGGGCAGCCCAGCTCGGGCCCTGGCAGAGGAGATGCATCAGAGACGCCCCAAAGCCAGGAGGGGTTTTAGCGATCGGTGCTGTGTGAAAGGGAAGGTGCTCAGGTACTGGGGTGAGGGGCAGGGTTATAAAGCACTGCTGTAGACGGAACAGTCTGGTCTATTACAGACCCCACATGCTGGGCAGTTGAGCTCCCGACTCCCATGGAGTGCCCAGTGTTCCTCTGAAAATTCACAACTTCATTGCACTTATCAAAATGCTTCAACAAGACTCTTTCCTTGTGCACATGGTCCAGCCAGACCCCTAGGCTGGGATTTCCAAGGGGGCTTACGGGAGTTCGGTGCCCAATCCCCATTCACACATACTGACAGTCAGGCACTTATCTGCAGGCGCTTTCTTTAAAAAATGCTGCCACAGACCCCTCTGGAGAGATATATTCTACCTGTCCATCCATCCAAAAAGACTTAGCACATTTCCTGTGTCTTCACCATGCTCTGAACTGTATGTTCCATGTCTCTAGCTCAGCTTGTTTAGTTGAAAGAAAGAAAGAAAGAAAGAAAAGAAAATGGGGCCACCTTACAAATCTGCCTTGGCAAATGCTGAAGACTGCACTTTGAGCACGTACCTGGCTGGACACAATCCTCCTTCAAGGTGACGACTGAAAACAACAAAACCAAACAAAAGATCAAACCGCTGGGAAAGGATCCAGGACTTCAGCCTGCTGAGATGGGAATTGGAAGAAGCCGAGTGGTTCAGAAACGCTTGATGAGCCTGCAACAAAGAAGCCTTTTTATAATCAACCTGTGCTGAGCGGCAATCTGCTTTCTCCCCAGAGACCGTCTGCTGGTTGCTCTGGGCCAGAACACCACAAACCTTCCAGCTCACCAGACAAACAAACCCGCCATCCCAGGGGAGCTGGAGGGAATACGGTTGTGCAGGCTGGCTCTGCCCAGCAGGTGGGAAAATAACAGAGCTGTGAATGTTGACGGGGCAGTCGAGCACTGTGCTGACGCAGAGCCCTGGTGCTGTTCGTCTGTCTGTCTCCATCTGTTGCCTCTTGCCTGGGTGCTTAGACTGGGAGCTCATCAGGTCGGGACAATCTTTTGGTTCCGTGTTTGTTCTGCCCAGGTACGATGGGATGTCAGCCCATGTGAGGAACTCCTAAGCACTACTCAGTGCACATCACAAACAGCAGTATGGGGAGAGACTGTCTAGGAACGACTGCAGCAGAAAGGGATCTGGGGCTTATAGTGGACCACAAGCTAAATATGAGTCAACAGTGCGACGCTGTTGCAAAAAAAGCAAACATGATTCTGGGCTGCATTAACAGGTGTGTTGTGAACAAGACACGGGAAGTCATTCTGCCGCTCTACTCTGCACTGGTTAGGCCTCAGCTGCAGTGTTGTGTCCAGTTCTGGGCACCGCAGTTCAAAAAAGATGTGGAGAAATTACAGAGGGTCCAGAAAAGAGCGACAAGAATGATTAAAGGTCTAGAGAATGTGACCCATGAAAAAAGGTTGAAAGAACTGGGCTTGTTTAGTTTGGAAAAGAGATTGAGGGGAGACACGATAGCGGTTTTCAGGTATCTAAACGGAGTCATAAGGAGGAAGGAGAAAACTTGTTCTTCTTGGCCTCTGAGGATAGAACAAGAGGCAACAGGCTTAAACTGCAGCAAGGGAGGTTTAGGTTGGACATTAGGAAAAAGTTCCTAACTGCCAGGGCGGTCAAACAGTGGAATAAATTGCCAAGGGAGGCTGTGGAATCTCCATCGCTGGAGATATTTAAGAACAGGTTAGATCGATGTCTATCAGGGATGGTTTAGATAGTACTTGGTCCTGCCATTGGGGCAGGGGCTGGACTCGATGGCCTCTCGAGGTCCCTTCCAGTCCTAGTGTTCTACGATTCTATGATTCTTTAGAGCTCCCCTTCAGGAAGTTGAAGGCTGCTATTAAATCGCCTCTAAGTCTTCTGTTCTGTAAACTAAACAAGCCCAAATCCCTCAGCCTCTCCTCATAGGTCTTGTGCTCCAGACCCTTAATCATTTTTGTTGCCCTTCGCTGAACCTGCTTCAGCAAATCCACATCCTTTTTATACTGGGGTGGGGGTGCAAAACTGGACACAATATTCCAGATGTCGCCTCACCAGTGCTGAATAAAGAGGAATAATTACTTCTTTAGATCTGCTCAAAATGCTCCTCCTAATGCACCCCAGTGTGCTGTTAGCCTTCTTGGCTACAAGGGCACACGGTTTTCTCATATCCAGCCTTTCATCCACCATAACCCCTAGGTCCCTTCCATCGTACTGCTGCTGAGCCAGTCGGTCCCCAGCCTGTAACAAGGTTTGGGATTCTTCCGCCCCAGGTGCAGGACTCTACACTTCTCCTTATTGAACCGCATCAGATTTCTTTTGTCCCAGTCCTCCAATTTATCCAGGTCCCGCTGGATTCTCTCTCTAGCCTCCAACGAATCTACCTCTCGCCCTAGTTTTGTGTCACCCACAAACTTGCTGAGGGCGCAGTCCAGTCCCTCATCCAGGTCACTAATAAAGATGTTGAATAACACCGGTCCCAGAACCGAGCCTTGCGGCACTCCGCTTGAAACAGACCACCATCCAGACATTGAGCCATTGACCACTATCCATTGGGCCTGACCATCAAGCCAGCTTTGTATCCATCTTATAGTCCAAGGATCCAATCCATATTTCCTTAACTTATGGATGAGAATGTTGTGGGAGACCGGATCAAAAACCTTGCTGAAGTCAAAGTATGTCACATCCACTGACTTCCCCATGCCCACAGAGCTTGTTACCTCATCATAGAAGCTAATCAGATTGGTCAGGCAGGACTTGCCCCTGGTGAATCCCTGTTGGCTAGTTTTGATCACTTTCCCCTCTTCCAAGTGCTCCAAAATGGATTTCTTAAGGATTCCCTCCATTATTTTCCCAGGGACTGAGGTAAGGCTGACGGGTCTATAATTCCCTGCATTGTCCTTCTTTCCTTTTTTAAAGATGGGCACTACGTTTGCCTTCTTCCAGTCATCCAGTATCTCCCCCGATCTGCAAGAGTGTTCAAGGATAATGGCCAAAGGTTCAACAATGACCTGTGCCAATTCCCTCAGTATCCTGGGGTGCATTAAATCCAGACCCATGGACTTGTGCACATCTAGTTTTTCTAGATAGCTCAGAACTTGTTCCTTCCCCACAGATGGCTGCCCTCCACCTTCCCATACTGCATCGTCTAGGACCGTCATGGGGAAGTGACTTTGTCCATGAAGACTGAGGCAAAAAAAGCATTAAGTACTTCAGCTTTTCCTGCATCATCTGTCACTAGGTTACCTCCTTCATCCAGTAACGGCCCCACACCTTCTCTGGTAACCCGTTTATTGTTCACATGCCTGTAGAAACCCTTCTTGCTACTCTTCACATCCCTTGCCAGCTGCAGTTCCAATTGTGCTTTCGCTTTCCTGATCACTGCCCGGCATTCTCCAGCTGTTTGTTTGCACTCCTCCTTACTCAACTGTCCATGTTTCCATTTCTTGTGTGCATCCTTTTTGAATTTAAGCTGACTAAGCATTTCCCTGTTAAGCCAAGCTGGTTGCCTCCCATGTTTGCATTTCTTACTACGCAGAGGGATTGTTTGTTCCTGTTCCTTCAGTAAGACGTCTTTAAAGTACTTCCCGTTCTCTTCAACTCTTTTCCCCTTCATCTTCATTTTCCAAGGGATCCTGCTCATCTGGTCTCTTAGGGAGTCAAAGTTGGCTCTTCTGAAATCAAGGGTCTGTACGTTACCCTCTTTAAGGTGTTTGAAAATTGCTGTCATGTTCCCTCTAAGTCTTCTGTCTTCTAAACTAAACACGCCCAGTTATTTCAGTCTTCCCTCATAGCTCATGTTCTCTACACCTTTTAATCATTCTTGTTGCTCTTCTCTGGACCTTCTTCAATTTCTGCACATCTTGCTAGAAATGTGGTGCCCAGAAGTGGACACAGGACTCTAACTGAAAGCTAATCAGTGCAGAGCAGAGCAGAGCAGAATGACTTCTCAGGTCTTGTTTGCAACATTTCTGTGAATGCACCCCAGAAACTTGATTGCTTTTTTTGTGTAGGGAATGTGGCAGCAGGAACGCAATGCTGCTGAAGGCTGGAAGGAATGTGTCTCCCAGAGGTCATCTGCATGAGAATGCAAAGGGCTGCATGTGTGTGTAGCCAGCCAGCCAGCCCCCTCTCAGACCAGCATTGCTGGGAACACAAGGGAGCCAAAACAACAGGGCACTTAACATAAATTCCAGCACAGCCTTTGAAGCTGTGAGAAAGCACAGGTGTGCTGCTGCAATGTGCCTCTGGGAACATATACAATGATTAGGCTCACAGCAGACAGAGAAGCTGTGACAGACATGGCTCTTAGCCCCTACTAAATAACGTGATGCACACACACCAGCATCCTAGGTGGGAAAATATTTACCCTAATAAAAGGAATGTCCAGTAGTCGAAACTTATTGTTTCTCTCCCTTGCAAGTGTAAACTACTCTTGCGAGAGCTGGCATCGCCCAGACAGACCAGCCCCAATTTGGCATAAGAAAGGAGAAAGAGAATAAAGGAGTACAGAGATATAAGTATGGGACCTACAGCACCATGATTTTTGAGTGCTTTTCACTATCTATCTGCTGGTCAGATAAGTGACAGCCTCCCAAGGCTTCTGCAGCTAAAAGGGTCCCTAAGCCTTGTCCCTTATTCGTCTTTCCGCGGAATTGAGTGACCGATTCTGGCTTGGCACCGCTGGAATCGAGAGATGCAAGGAGGGTAAGAAGCACCCACATCTGATCTCCTATCTTTAGTGTACACATATTTTGACATAGAGCTCTATACTTTGTTTTCTTTCTTTGGGATCGTGGCTTCAGTTTTGTAACTTGTTTGTGTGTGTAACATCTATACATTTAAATAAGTAGGCACTAGCAATTTTGTAACCACATGATTAGAATCTAGTTCAATAAATTTTGGTAACCGTTTGTGAATAAGCCTGACTTGTTTCTCTGGTTTACTGTAAAGCAGCCAACACAATTAAAGAACCTCAGCCATTTTGGCTATAAAGCCTGGCCATTAGGTGAGAGTACTAAGAGCCTAGCATTGAGTTGTGCTGCCTCCACGGGGCAAACTCTTGGGGCGCCTGTCAGTCAATCCTGACTGCCCACTGCGAAGGGGCTCTGAGCTCTAGCAGTTAAAGTCACGGGTGTGGAAAGGCTCTTAGTGCTGCCATTGGGGCACCCGTCAGTCAGCGTTGACTGCCCACTGCGAAGGGGCTCTGAGCTCTAGCAGTTAAAGTCACGGGTGTTTAGGACCTTGGGGCATCCGTCAGCCTAGCCCGGGCTGCCCACCGCGAAGGGACAGTGCGTCCTAGCGGTTAAAGTCATGGATGGTATAAAACGGGCATAGCTGGCACCTCACCAAACATCCTTGGCCATCGGCTAACAGTGTGATACTGAGGCTGTGAGGAATGTGTCTCCCAGAGGTCATCTGCATGAGAATGCAAAGGGCTGCATGTGTGATACTGAGGCTGTGAGGAATGTGTCTCCCAGAGATCATTTGGATGAGAATGCAAAGATGTGCGTGGCTACGTCTACACGTGAAGCCTACATCGAAGTAGCCTATTTCGATGAATAACGTCTACACGTCCTCCAGGGCTGGCAACGTCGATGTTCAACATCGAAATAGGCGCTGCGAGGGTACGTCTACATGCCAAGTAGCACACATCGAAATAAGGGTGCCAGGCACAGCTGCAGACAGGGTCACAGGGCGGACTCAACAGCAAGCCGCTCCCTTAAAGGGCCCCTCCCAGACACACTTGCACTAAACAGCACAAGATCCACAGAGCCGACAACGAGTTGCAGACCCTGTGCATGCAGTATGAATCCCCCGCTGCAGCAGCAGCAGCCAGAAGCCCTGGGCTAAAGGCTGCTGCCCACGGTGACCATAGAGCCCCGCATGGGCTGGAGAGAGAGTGTCTCTCAACCCCACAGCTGATGGCTGCCATGGAGGACCCTACAATTTCGACGTTGCGGGATGTGGATCGTCTACACGGTCCCTACTTCGACGTTGAACGTCGAAGTAGGGCGCTATTCCGATCCCCTCATGAGGTTAGCGACTTCGACGTCTCGCCACCTAACGTCAAAGTTAACTTCGAAATAGCGCCCGACGCGTGTAGCTGCGACGGGCGCTATTTCGATGTTAGTGCCGCTACTTCGAAGTAGCGTGCATGTGTAGACACAGCCCATGTGTGATAACTTTCAGGCAAAGCCAAATGGGTAGCAAGTAATCCATGAGATTTGGTCTATTGTAAACAAGTGGTTGTAAAATCACAATTTAAGCTGACAGTGTGGGAGTTGTGAGATCTCACCAATGCTCTGGGTTGTTGTGGGGGACAGGGCAGTCACCATAGCTGCATAAGACATTGATTACACAGGGCTCCCTGGTTTAAAGCACTGTAAAGGAGGAGGGGAGGGGTACTGGTTGAGTCAGTTTGCTGAGGGCCTTGGCCATATAGCTATAAGACTGGCTCAACTAACCCTCCCCACCTGTTGAAAGTTAGAGGTGGATACTAGGATGTTTGTGAAACCCCCTGCTAGAGCTATCAAAAGCTGAAATCACAGCGTGGCAGCTGGGGCCATGCAGAGCTGAAATCACAGGGTTCTGCTGCAGGGCAATCCGGAGTGGTGGGAGTGGCGGTGGACAATGGTGACTGGCAGCTGGCTGGTAGGGGCGGGGGGTGGATGATGGCAACCAGTGGGTGGCTGGTGGCAGCAAGGGGAGGCTGCAGACAAGTGGACAGCTAGTACTGCCCTGGTGATGTATCTGTGGGCTCTGGGTTCGGGACTGCACCACAGAAGGTTCACCCTGTAACTGTGTGTGGGGTAAAGGGCCAAGAGCCCCAGCAAGAGACTTGGTTCTACTGCATGTGGGGATGGTATCTTGGTAAAGGGGTTTGTCTCTTCTTTGCTTAGATACACGGCATCTGTCACTGTACCCTGGGGGTAGGTTATGGTCATTAAACAAGCTGTTTCTATCTCAGACTTTGTGCTTGCAAGGGGGGGAGAACCACCTTACAGGCACCCAGCACGGGGGTGAAATTGTCCCAGGCCACTGGGTGGGGGCTCGAGCTGGTTGGTTGTATCCTGGACAGGAAACCCCACATGAGTTGAATCCGGCCCTTCCGGCAGGCATCTGGCATTAATAGGAGGGTTACATTTGCAACAGCATTACATTTATGCTCCACTCTGACCCCTAGATCCCTTTCTGTAGGACTCCTTGCTAGACAGTCACTTCCCATTCTATATGTATGAAGCAGATTGGGCCTTCCTAAGTGGAATGCTTTGCATTTGTCTTTATTAAACTTCTGTTTACCTCAGACCATTTCTCCAATTTGTCCAGATCATTTTGAACTATGACCCTATCCTCCAAAGCAGTTGCAACCCCTCCCAGCTTGCTATCATCTGCAAACTTAATCAGCGTACTCTCGCCGCTGTCTTATATTCACTTTTCATACATCTGTATCAATTATCTTTATTGATCTCAGCACACACACAAATATAAACATTGAAGTGTTGTCTTGAGTTTGCCAGGATGTATTAACAGGCACCAGATATCTAATGGTGGGACACAGAGATTCCCAATCATGCACGGATTTCCATTTTATGTCTGCCGTGTGCAGAATGGCATAGAACGTTACCCAATTAACGTTCTCCACTCACTGTGGAATGAACATTCCCCACTTACTTTTCAGAGGTGTAATGGAAAAGTCATGATTCTGATCTATGGATAATGAAGTTCATTGGCTCCCATGGAAGTGCAAGGGACCCAAAAGTCCTGAAAAGACGTGATGCTTCTCTGCAGAATTTAGGCACTTGTTTTCATGTACAGGTGAATTAAATGTTAGTTTGGGGAAAAGCTCCCTTGTTAAAAATAGTGTCAAATCCTGGAAATAGAAATGTGCATTAAATGTAGGAAAGGAGAATTATGCACAAGGAGCAAAGAAAGAAAGAAAGAAAACAAGCTTAAAGCAGGGTGAGCAACGAGGGGCTCTATTCTCGAGATCTAAAAAGGCTCGTCTCAAAGAAACCATATGAGTTCACCTGCGTTGTACCGTAAGCTACAATTTGTCTTTCACATTCCGAGCCTTTTTCTCAAAGCCAATCGTTTAAGAATATTTTCCCTCAGAGATTCATTGACATCCTTGTTTCTCAAGCTGTAGATGACAGGGTTGATCGTGGGTATCAAGACTGTGTAGCAGAGAGAGAAGATTTTGTGTAGGACCTTGGGAGTGTTGGCTATTGGACCCACATAGACAGTGAACACGGTCCCATAGAAAACTGTCAGCACAATGAGGTGGGTGGAGAAGGCCTTTTTCCTCCCAGTGGTGGATGGGATCCTCAGGATGGTGGTGATGATACAGACATAGGTTATCGGTGTCAGTACAGAGGGTATCATCGTCCCTACGGTACACACAATAAACGTTATCTCTTGCAGAGTCCGGGTGTCTCCACAGGACAATTTTATCACAGGTGAAATATCACAAAAGAAATGGTCAATTTCATTCAAACCACAGAACGTTATTTGGAACAGGAAAACAATAGCAATGCCACAGACCACAACACTACTGATCCAGCACCCAGCCACTAGCTGGAAACAAACCCGGCCATTCATCAGAGCAGCATTACGGAGGGGATTGCATATTGCTAGGTACCGATCGCAAGACATTGCTGTAAGCAGAAGAGCTTCTGTGTTTGCCATAATACCAAAGAAATACAATTGCCCAAGACAGCCTGACACAGAAATGGTCTTGTTGCCAGTCAGGAGACTGGCCAGCAGCCTGGGCAGGATGGCAGAGCTGTAGCAGATCTCCAAGAAGGACAAGTTGCCCACAAAGATGTACATGGGGGTCTGAAGGTGCTGATCAGTCACGACAAGTGTGATGATGAGGGTGTTCCCAGTCATGGTCACAATGTAGATCAGTAGAAGCAGCAGGAAGAGAAGGGTCTCCATTTCAGGGACATTCCCAAATCCTAACAGGATGAATTCCACGATGAGTGTCTGGTTTCCATCCTCCATGTTCTCCGTGTAAGGGATCTAGAAAGAGAAAACCACTACATCATGATGGAGTGCAGACAACAGGTTAGATTTAAAAAAATGGTCAGGGATGGTGCTAGATCCTGCTGTGAGCACAGGGGACTGGACTCAATACCCTTTCAAGGTCCATTTCAGCTCTATGAGATAAGTATATCTCCATGTTTCAAAAATGGAGTCCTCAATGAACACAG
This sequence comes from Carettochelys insculpta, assembly GCF_033958435.1. Lineage (NCBI taxonomy): Eukaryota > Metazoa > Chordata > Testudines > Carettochelyidae > Carettochelys > Carettochelys insculpta. The sequence goes on from NC_134168.1 coordinate 8,779,671, forward strand.
GAAAACTCATCTACTTAAAACAATAATGAATCTTGTGGCAACTTAAAGACGTCTACACAATACTGATCTTTCGAAAGAAGTTCCTCTGGAAGATCTCTTCTAAAAAAACTTTTCTCGAAAGAGCACGTCTTCACACAAAGAAACGGATCGAAGGATCGATTGGCTCTTTCGATAGAGACCATCCACGCAGCCTCTCTTCTTTCGAAAGAACAGGCCAGGGAGCAATAAATCCAGCACCATGACGACTGCTCTTTCATAAAATTGGCCCGTGGAGCTTCTGTCAACATTTTTTTTTGAAAGAAGTTTTTGAAAGGAGGCACTCTTCCTGATCTGGGATCAGAAGATGGCTTCCAGAAGCAGAGCCATGTTGCTTCCCTTTCGTATTGAAAGACTGCATTTGCCTGTGGATGCTCCAAGAGTTCTTTCAGAACTATTCCTGATTTTCTGAAATTTCTTGCTGGTGTAGATGCAGTGTATCAGATTTATATGGGCATATGCTTTTGTGGATTAAAAAAACACTCTGTCAGATGTGTTTTACACAGGAAAGTTTATGCCAACTAAATCTGTTAGTCTTTAAGGTGCCACGGGACTCCTTGTTGTTTTTTTGCATGGACCAACTAACACGGCTACCCATCTGAGACTTGTCATTATATAATTGAGAGGCTGATCTTTTAATATAGATGAGCCCAAAACACAGAATCTTACTGAATTACAGAAATGTCACCTCTATTCCCGTAATCTCCCTTGAATATGGTTTTAAACTCCTGTGCGCAGATTTTGAAATATCCTTACATCCACAAGTCTTAACAAAAAAATAGCAAAGGTTCAAACTCATGTAAAACATCTGCCCTGTTGCTGAGGGGTGTAATTCCCAGCTTGGACAGAGATACATGGATTTTACAGAGTGTGAAGCCCTAGAATGTGTTACCTTGAGAGGTGGTGGTATCTCCATTCCTGGAGGTTTTTATGTCCTGGCTTGACAAAGTCCTGACTGGCATGAAAGAGTGAAGGCTGATCCTGCTTTGGGCAGGAGGCTGGACTCTAGGACCTCCTGAGATCCCTTCCTTTCCCAGGATTCTGTGATTCTATGGAGATACACACATCTCAGAGAGTTGGAAGGGACCTCAGGAAGTCCTTGAGTCCAGCCCCCTGCCCTCTTGGCAGAACCAAGCACCATCCCTTTTTTTTTTTTTTTGAAATCTATTTGCCCAGATCCCTAGATGACCCCTCAAGGATTCAGCTCACAACCCTGGCTGTATGATGTATCTATATCTATATCTATCCATCTATCTATCTGTCTATCTATATTAACTTTGATCACTCTAGCAGCAGTTTGGAATAGTCACCTAAGATATCAGATGGGGTTAGGTTTGGACATTAGCCTGTGCTGTTAAGGTTACACTGCTGGTGTTAGAACGTTAGCTCAGCCAAAGCCACTGTGTATTGGTTTAGTAGACCGGGAAGTACAGTTCTCAGAAGCATTGAAGAAACACCCAGTAACACAGACACTGTAACACCAAGAAGACTGAGGTGTATGTGAAAGTCTAGCTGGAAGGGACCTCAGCAGGTCATCTAGTCCAGCCTCCTGCTTCAAGCAGGATCAACCCCCTCTAAGTCATCCCAGCCAGGACCTTAACAACCTTGAGGGATGGTTAATTCACCACCTCTCTAGGCAACGCATTCCAATGCTTCACCACCCTCCTGGTGAAGTAGTTTTTCCTAATATCTAACCTACACCTTTCCCTCTTCAACTTCAGACCATTGCTCCTTGTTCTGCCATCTGACACCATTGAGAACAGTTTCTCACCCTCCTCTTTCGAGCTCCCCTTCAGGAAGTTGAAGGCTGCTATTAAATCACCTCTAAGTCTTCTCTTCTGCAAACTAAACAAGCCCAGATCCAGGAGTGCCTGGGAACCAGTGGTGTTTTTTATCACAGAACGTCCAAGGAACGTCCAGTGGCCTACTATTCTCAGAAACTAGATCCAGTAGCTTCCTGGCTGCCTTCGGGCACTAGTTGCTGCTGGCCTCCTGGTACCACAAGCAGAGAACATTACATTAGGCCACTCAATGATTTTACAAACCCCACATGCAGTCCAACAACTGCTAGTTCAGAAAGGCACCCAACACCTGACAACCCAGAGACTGACCCATTTAGAAATTTCCTTATTGTCCAGGACCAACCTAAAAATTGAACAACGTCATACACTAAACCCTGTGACCCTCTTGCCTTTTCCGGACCATGAATGCTCACATGATTGCCTCCAAGTGGTGCACCATCAGGAAAAGTCTCGATCAGATTTATCGGACATGCCCATCCAAAATGCCAACCTGGAACCGTACACAGACGGATCAGCACAGGTAATGGAAGGTCGGCGGGTATCTGGATTCGCAGTAACCACCCAGTTTGAGGTAATTGAGGCTGCACCACTGGGACCATCTACCCCAGCCCAAGCAGCAGAATTAATAGCCCTCACCCGAGCATGTGAGCTGGCAGCAAGTCAGTCTGTAAACATCTATACTGATTTCAACTACGCCTTCAGTGTCTGCCATGCAATGGGCCAACTTTGGGCAGAGCGAGGTTTTATCACCTCTAGCGGTACCAAAGTAGCCCACAGACCGCAGATCCTGCAGTTGTTAAGAGCTGTACACCTGCCTACAGAGCTTGCCATTGCACATGTTCAGGCACACCAAAAAGGGAATGACCCCACTGTCCTTGGAAACTGGCGAGCCGACGCTGCTTCTGCAATAGCCTCCCTGCAACCCTATATGACCAACCAGATGCTTCTCGTACCTCAGTCACCAGAGTCAGTCCTGATTAACCCTGAGCCGCCAGGAGTCCTTAGATGGAAGAAAGAGGGGGCAACACAGAATCAAAGTGGGGAGTGGCAAATGCCTGATGGGAGAAAGGCCCTACTGCAGGCTGCCTTACGGCCTGTCTTGCTCAGGCTGCACCGCAGAGTGGAAACCGTGTCAGATAGTAAATAGACTGTGGTACGCCCTGTCGGTGCGGGCAAAGTCACGGGCCAAGGCCACACTGACCCCACACCAGGATACCGCTCGGATCCTCAAGAGGCCTGGGACGAGGATAAGGAGGGGACGGCGGAGACCCGGCGACGAGTAGAGGCCGCCCCGCCCCTCTGGCAGCCGCTCCCACCCACCTCCGGCAGGAGGCCCTGGGGATTGTGCACTGGCCCTGTACCGCTGTTAGAGAGGCTGGTAGATTTTGCCCTGGCAGGTAGGCGGCTGGCTCTAAGGGAGAAGGGTGAGACGGCAAGGGGAAGGCTTGTGAAGGTGCAAACAGTTACTAAGTTTATTTACGGAACAAACAACAGGAAAAAAGGGAACAACAAATGTAACACAGTAGATAATTCCTTACAATGTAACTACGTCTATAAACTAGTGATTACTACTACTAATATACTGAATTGCAACAAGAGTATTTCATTTAAACACTTACAATGCTAAGTACTAAAGAATCCATGAGGCGACCTGTATGATGGCTTTTATTAGGTTGGGAGGCAAAGAGGAAGGTTAAAAGGAACATCCAAGGAAAGAGGTAAAGGTAATTTTAAATAGTTTTAACTCTGGGCAGGGGAAGGTCAATTTGCCTTCCCCCTTTGTGCCCCGGCTGGTTCGCTACTCCAGCCAATTGGAGACCCCAGGGCTCTGCCTGCTAGGGCCTCCTCCCAGCTGAGTGAGGGGCAACGTTACCTCCTCAGCCAGGGCTCGGAGGATAGGGACAGGTAAGGGGGTAAGGTAGGATGCAGGGTGTGTAGGGCAACTGGGAGGTCAAGCCTCTACCGAGATGACCCGCCTGCACACTAAATAAACAAAATAATAACTATGCAAACAACAATATATAACTACTTAATTAAGCTATAACTGAATTAAACTATAACTACAGAACTTATTAATACAAGTGTACAGCCTATTAATATGTAGGTATGGGCAGTTAGGCCCGGCCCTGGGGTCGAGCCCCGGGTGTGGTCCTTCCTCGGCCCTGGAAGGGCGCGGCCTGGGTTGCGATCCCGAAACCCCCAACTGGGGACCCAATGCCCAAAGTATTGTGATCATATAATTTGTACAGCCCGGGCTGGGCCTCAGGCCTGTGAAAGTCTATGTGGCCTGGGCTGGGCCTCAGGCTTGTGGTGGATTTACGTGTCCAGGTGATTGCAGTCTCGTCAGGCAGGTGGGTCGTGTCCGGTAGGTGGTGTCGTCACCGCAGGGTGGCAGGTGGCGGGAGCGAGGGTGCCGCTTCGATGGCAGGCTCTGGGTTTCAACAGCTGGGCGCGCAGTACCTCACCCTAATGGTGAGGCCAGTTCGCCGACCAGCTGATCCACCTCAGAGCCTGCTTGCTGTGTAGATGGCAGACCCTGGGTTTCAACAGGCGAGTGCACAGTACCTCACCCTAGTGATGAGGCCAGTTCGCCACTCGCCTGATCTACCTCAGGGCTGCTTGTCACTCTTTAGCTACGTCTACACGTGAAGCCTACATCAAAGTAGCTTATTTCTATGTAGCGACATCGAAATAGGCTATTTCGATGAATAACGTCTACACGTCCTCCAGGGCTGGCAACGTCGACGTTCAACATCGACGTTGAGCAGCACCACATCGAATTAGGCGCTGCGAGGGAACGTCTACACGCCACAGTAGCACACATCGAAATAAGGGTGCCAGGCACAGCTGCAGACAGGGTCACAGGGCGGACTCAACAGCAAGCCGCTCCCTTAAAGGGCTCCTCCCAGACACAGTTGCACTAAACAACACAAGATCCACAGAGCCGACAACTGGTTGCAGACCCTGTGCCTGCAGCATGGATCCCCAGCTGCCGCAGCAGCAGCCAGAAGCCCTGGGCTAAGGGCTGCTGCACACGGTGACCATAGAGCCCCGCAGGGGCTGGAGAGAGAGCACGTCTCTCAACCCCCTCAGCTGATGGCCACCATGGCGGACCCCGCTATTTCGATGTTGTGGGATGCGGATCATCTACACGTGCCCTACTTCGACGTTCAACTTCGAAGTAGGGCGCTATTCCCATCCCCTCATGGGGTTAGCGGCATCGACGTCTCGCTGCCTAACGTCGATTTCAACTTCGAAATAGCGCCTAACACGTGTAGCCATGACAGGAGCTATTTCGAAGTTAGTGCCGCTACTTCGAAGTAGCCGGCACGTGTAGACACAGCTTTTTAGTGCTGAGGTAAAATGCCAGCTGTCACCGCAGCAGGCGGACCTGCTGGGCGGTGCTGGTGTTGACTCAGGAGCCCTTCGCAAAGTCTTCTCAGGCTGGAGCTCTTCGCAAAGTCTTCGCTGCTTGTGAGGCAGCTGGCCGAGGGGCTGGTGGACGCCTCAAGGACCAACACCTCCCCATACAGGCAGCGGAGTTGTATCTGCGCGAAGGGCCAGCGAGCGCTGTGCTGCGCCGCCTTATATCCTATGATCTCATGCATGATTCATGAGGCTATTTACATGCGAGCGTTCTGAGGGCCTGCTTTCAAACAGGTCCTCTGGGCTGTGGAAACTTCTAGAGGCTTTTCCACCTGCGCCCAGTCAGGTGCCTGGATTTTAAACCCCAGGTCATGAGTTGTTTATGAGTTCAGGGTTACCGGGGAAACCAACTGACTCAGAGTGACCATTACAGGGGGCTGTTAAATGGCAGCCTATGTGATTTTAGATTCTACCTGTACCTGTAATGATGTTTAATGGCCAAAGGCTTGTTTCCCCTGACCCACGGGGGCGATAATGCCCGAGGGATGAAAACTCCCTGACACGCCCCAGGTGTATTTCAAGAGGCCAAAAGAATTCTATCAACCTGTGATATCTGTGCGAAGTTTAACCCAAGGGGGGAACCTAAAGGCCCCCCTGGTGCGAGACTCTGGGCATACACCCCCTTTGAACGACTCCAGATTGACTATTCAGAGGTGCCTAAATGCCAAGGCTACAAACACCTCCTTGTAATTGTGTGTCAATTGACCGGGTGGGTTGAAGCCTTCCCAACCAGACGGGCCACGGCCTTGGAAGTGGGGAAAGTTTTGCTAAACCGTATTATTCCCAGGTTTGGCCCACCTAGGTCCATCGATTCCGACCAAGGCACTCACTTCACTGCTCAGGTTATCAAGTACATCGCATAGGCCCTGGGCATCACCTGGCTCCTGCATACCCCCTGGAGACCACCCTCTTCTGGCCAGGTGGAAAAAATGAACCAAACTCTAAAGCTCAAACTTTCTCAGATATGTGCACAGACTGGTCTCAGGTGGCTTCAAGCTCTACCTCTTGCTCTTTTCACTGTCTGAACTGCCCCTCGAGGCAGACGTGGTATCTCACCTTTTGAACTTTTATTTGGCAGGCCAGATACTGGATTTGCTGACCCGGGACCTGTGACTGACCTGGTCACCTGGGGAGACGAGGAACTGACCAGTTATGTCTCCACCCTCCAAACTGCTCTCAACTCTCTCCACGAGCATGCAGCCCAGTTCCAGTCCTTGCCAGCAGATGTACCTGCTCACCGAATCCAGCCAGGAGATTGGATCTGTGTGAAAGAATGGAAGAGTGCGACCCTTCAGCCCCGGTGGGTCGGTCCTTTCCAAGTTCTCCTTACTTCCCACACTGCGGTATGTGGAAAGGAAAAGGGTACTTGGATCCACCATACGCGGCTCAAGCTAGCCCCTAGGCCAGGGCCAGAAGAAGATGACGCCGGACGTCGGGGGAGCTCCGCTAGCCCTTCCTGCATGAACCGGAAGGGCCAAGAGCAGACGAGGCCTGGACTGCTGAGCCCTTGGAAGGGGTAAAAATTCTCTTCCGAAGGGGTCGTAGAAAGGAGGTCACGGACTAACATGACGCAGCAGTACCTGGTCGCCTTTTATGTGCTCACATTGGCTGGGGACACAGTAGAATGTCATGAGCGCAATTCCTTTGTGACTCTTGCAAAAACTGTGGCACAAACGACAAATCAGTCTTCCTGCTGGGTGCGTGCAAACACCCCTGTGACCCCACAGGTGGGAGTTCTTATGGACGCAGTACCCCTGCGTACCCCTGACTTAGCTGTGTTGGATGGCTTTGCCTGGAAGGGGTCATCTGATGACAATTTTTGGAATAGAACAAGGGGAAGTCCGAGCGGCCCCCAAGATTGGGACTACACTGTCACCTCTGTCGTATGGGGTAAATGGTGCTTTATGCGGAACCAAACAAGTGGGTACAGCTTCCTGGTGGGAACCAGGGCCTTCAGAGTTGTGCGATGGAGCGATGGGTGGTGGCTACAGACACTCAGACTTGGTGTAGAGGACAGACCCCTTACAGAGACCAGTATGTTGTTTGTGGGCAGAGGGCCTATAAGATCCTTCCTGCAAACTGGACAGGGACATGTTACACAGGCTATTTGTCCCCTCATCTCACCATACATAACAGTCTTCCTAAAGGGCAGGTCTGTAACGTCCAAGGCGCTGCCCTTAGGGATGAGGAGGAAACCAGGGAACAAGCCCTTAATCGAATAAATAAGGCCTTAAATGGGTCTTGGAAGGAGCCCCTTACCACAGGAACACTTATTGGGTGCTCTATGGCTGGTATTATCCCTTTGGTTACTGGAGTCGCCGATGCATGTACGGGGCGCTGTGTAATCTGCCTGCAAATGGTGCTAGAAGAGATTGCCACAGTTACAGAGTCAGCCGTCTATGACCTGGGACAAGCAATCCAAGGGCTTTCTGCAGAACTGGCCCAGGTCCGCACCATGACACTCCAAAATCGCTCAGCTTTGGATTATCTTTCAGCAGCGCAAGGGGTGGGGTGTGCTCTAGTGGGAGAAAAATGTTGTGTGTCTGTTAATGACACCTCCACAGAAATGTATCAGAATGTAGTCAGGGCTGCAGCTCAAGCCCAAGAAGCAGTAGAAGCCGCCTATGTCCCACCCAGCGACAGTTGGTGGGATCATATGTTTGACTGGCTTCCGAATTGGGGAGGACGGTTAGGAGGAATGTTGAAATCAATACTGCAGACCGGATTGTTAATTTTAGCTGGGTTTATATTAATCTATGTGGTAGTTAAATGCTGTTGTTTAGTTTGCTTGCAGTGTAGTGAGACTCCTCTTGCTAAAACTTCAGATAATATAAGACTCCATGTTGAGCGGAGCCTACGACCCAGAGATCCTCCCACCTTGCAATCAGTATAGCAACGGGCCTGACTAGCCTTTGGGTTGTCAGGCCCGAAGGGGGGACTGTCACAGGAACGTTCGGCCTGGGCAGTTTGCAGCCATCTTAAATCAACAGCCGTCATGTGAGAGGTCCTCAGCAGTTTACACTTTTGAACTACACCCCCCAAGTGCCCACGAAGCGGATGAAACTGGCCCTTAACTGGTTTTCCTGTGCTTGCTTTTGCTTGTGCAGAGAAGCAGTGTTATGAGAACTTGCAGTAAACACCAGTGAGATGTTAGCTTGGCTGGAGTTTATCTCGTTATCATTATAAAAGGCTCTTCAGCTCTGTATCCAGGCGGAGTCTTTGTACCCATGTACTTGGCTCACCTTTCTTTCTGCAGAAGTAAAGCCCTTCCTTAGCCCTGTCTGGTCGTTACTGGCTCTCAGCTAGGCGGACCGATATTTCAGTAACAACAGGGCCAGATTCCCAATGACCCCAGGGGCAGCCAGGGACACCCCTGCTCGGCCCTGGCCTGGGATGGGCAGAGCAGGGAGGGCCCCGTCCCAGCACTTTGCACCAGAGCAGGAGGGGTCTGCCCCGGGGGCGGAGCCTGCACTGCACAGACACACACACACACACACACACACACACACTCACACAGATAGACACACAGACACACACACAGACACACACACACACACACACACTTACACAGACAGACACACGCAAATACTTACACACACACATACATACACACCCAGAGACACTTATAGACATAAACACGGATACTTACACACACACACACACACACACACACACACACACGCATACACTGGGGGCACATTAGTTTAGAGTGGGGGGGCTGTGGGAGGTGATGCCCCATGGGAGCGGCGGGGGGTTTGGGGTGTGAGTTCCAGTGGGGAGGTCGTTTGGGGCGTGAGTTCCAGTGGGGAGGTCGTTTGGGGCGTGAGCTCCGGTGGCGGGGGGCAGTTTGGGGTGTGAGTTCCAGTGGGGGGTGGGGGGTGGTTTGGGGTGTGAGCTCCGGTGGGGGGTGAGGGGGGCGGTTTGGGGCGTGAGTTCCAGTGGGGGGTGGGGGGAGGTTCGGGGCTTGAGTTCCGGTGTGGGGGCAGTTTGGGGTGTGAGTTCTGGCGGGGGGGACGGTTGGGGCGTGAGAGCTGCCCCCGCCCCTAGGAAATCAGCCCTGCGCACACACACGTGAGCAGCTTTTGGAGCAAACCCCCCCGTGGGGCTCGTCTCAGCTGGGAAACGGGCTCTGCCCACTGAGTTCGTCGCTGTCAGTCTCTCAGGTGCCACCGGACCACTCGCTGCCCCGTCTGAGTCCTTCCGCCCAGCTCGCAGGATGGAGCCGCAGGAGTCAGGAGAATCTGAGCCCAGATCCCCTCCTGGCCCCGAGAGCGGCAGCAGCTCCGCACACATCTCAGGTGCCAGCTCAGAGCTGCCTAGGGGATTTGAGCACCCGCTTCCATTTCCTGTTTATAACCAGTGCCCAAACCACCTAGGTCACTTGGACAATCTCTGCCTCAGTCACTCTCCCCAGACTCAGGGGCGCACAGTGGGGCTTAAAGCCACCGGTTCTCTACCTCTCCGGCATGTGGTGGCAGAGGGGACGTGGGCCTTCATTGCTCTACCCCGTCCAAAGCCAGGGCCCTAGCAGGGGTGGCTCTGCCTGCCCCTGGGGTCAGGGAGAATCTGGCCCTGTGGTCTGGGCAGTGGGTCTGGGAGTGAGGACTCCTGGTTCTGCTCTCATCTCTGGCAGAGGAGTGGGGTGTAATGGTTAGAGCAGGTGGGAATGGGAGTCAGAGCTCCTGAGCTCTCATCATGGCTCTGAGACAAGAGTCTGAGCATCAGGAAACTGCAGCCGTGAGCCCTGGGGGTTGTCCCAGCCCTGACTCTGGGGTGTCTTCCTGGGACAAATCAGTCCTCCTTGTAGGCAAAACAGGTCAAATAATCCTCCAGGAGAGCGAATCTCAGAATGGTTTTAATTTAGAAAATACAGGTGAAGATGAGGATGACGATGATACAACTTCCTACAAACCGATTCTCTCAGTGACGTTTGTTTGTTGCAGCCTGAGGCAGTGTTGTTTTCCTCTGGGGAACAGGGCAAGAAATTTGGCCTGAGGGACTTGGTCCCAGAAGCCAGTGAATGTAATAAACACACCTGTTTCCTTCAGCACGTCCAGCACCAGCAGCAGCTGGGAGGTGGAACTGCCCGTCCTGTTGTTTCATAAGGTGGTGTCTTTTCTCCCCTCTGCTCCCCAGACTTCCTCCTCCTTCTCCTCCTCATTATCCACTGACTCTGAGTGTAGCTGTTGTTGCGTAAGCAGTGTAAGGTGTGTGCTGGTTACGAATTTGAGCACAGTCGGCTGGGTGGGCTCCATCTGATCTCTTCTCATGAGAATATCCTCTCCTGAATACGCCCACGGCACAGGCTCCACAGGTGAAGCCCACGAATTTAGAGGGGGTCTCTCATAGCTGAATTTATCTGAGCACTTTCGTTACACAATGGGGCTTTGTTAATTTGTTGCATGGTCTCCTGTTTCTAAAGGGGCTGTCTGGGTGACCGGAAGAGCACTGAAATTACCACTGAGCTTTCAATGACAAGAATCTCCCCGGACTTTATTCTCAGTGGTGAGTAAATCGTAGAATGCCAGGGCTGGAAGAGACCCCAGGAAGTCATTGAGCTCAGCCCCCTGCCTAAAGCAGGATCAACCCCAACTAAATCTTCCCAGCCAGGACTTTGTGAAGCGGCGACTTGAAAACTTCTTGATACAGAGGTTCCATCAACTCTCTAGGTAACAGTAACAGAGAGGGAGCCGTGCTAGTCTATACTCCATCAAAACAAAAAGCAGTCAAGTAGCACTTTAAAGACTAGAAAATGGTTTATAAGGTGAGCTTTCGTGGGACAGACCCACTTCTCTGTGCCTTGAATATTGAGTCTGTTCTGGTCTGGCTCTGGTCTGAAGAAGTGGGTCTGTCCCACGAAAGCTCACCTAATAAACCCTTTTGCTAGTCTTTACAGTGCTACTTGACTGCTTTCTCTAGGTAACGCATTTCTGTGCTTCCCCACCCTGCTGGGGAAATAGTTATTCCTAATATCCAACCTAGACTTCCCCCACTGTAACTTAAGACCCTTGCTCCTTGTTGTCCTATTTGTCACTACTGAGAACAGCCTCTCTCCACCCTCTTTACAGCCCCTCTTCAGGACGCTGAAGGCGAGTATCAAATCCCCCCCTCACTCTTCTCTTCTGAAAACTAAATAAGGCCAAATAATGAAATAATTCCATTTGTTTAGAGCCTGTCCAAATGGCAACTAAGAAATGAAAACATAAACCAAAATCCATTCTGGAAATAGAATTAATCGATATGGATGTTTTCCATCCGTAAACACTGAGAAAACATTTTGTGTTGGATCTTTAAGTTCATACGGACTCTTGTGAACTGTAATTTGAGTTTTTGCTGTTTCAACTTTTGATATTGATTCAGTGTGAAAACACACACTGGCATTTCCCACGGGATGGAAATTCCATTCCCCGGCCAGCTCTGCACTTAGTGCCATGCTCGTGCTGAGGAAAGTCCTTCGTAACGTCAGTGAAGGTTCCTCAAAGGAGCTCTTAAGAGAGACACAAGAATTCTCACCGCTTCTGTATGTTTAGAAAATATCACTCACAGCTATTTGAAAAGTATCAGAGGGGTAGCCGTGTTAGTCTGGATCTGTAGAGCAACGAAGGGTCCTGTGGCACCTTATAGACTAACAGAAAAGTTTAGAGCATGAGCTTTCGTGAGTTAACTCACTTCTGAAGAATCTGAAGAAGTGAGTTAACTCACGAAAGCTCATGCTCTAAACTTTTCTGTTTGAAAAGGTTCTGTGATGTGCACTGGGCGTAGCTCAGCCTCACCCTTTCCTTTGCTCCTGTGATTTCATGTTCTCTCTTTGCTCTCTTGGAGAGCGTGTGTCATTGAGAGTCAGAGGGCTTCTCCATCGGAAAACGGTTTCCAGCGTGTTTAGGCTCCCAAGTGTTCGTTTGCTGTGTGAGGTGTCACTGCAGGGGAATCCGGGCACTGGTGTGATTATTCGTATCACTAACATACGAGTGAGAGGAGAATGTGCCCTCGTCTGAGAAATCGTATTCGGGAACTCGGCTGCGGTGACACTTTCACCCCCAGACTCTGCACTGACCCCCACATCGCACCCTCCGTCTGGCACCCTCCACCCCCTGCCCTGAGCTGCCCCAACCCTCACAGACCCTGCACATACTCCACCACACCCCAGCAAGGACCCCCCCACCCAAACACCTGCCCTAACGCACCCCTCCAGCCCTCTGTCCTGAGCCCCCTCCCCTCACTCCATCCCCCTCCATCTTTGTCCTGAGACCCCACACACCAAACCCTGCTGTGACATCTGCACCTCCAGCTCCTGCCCTCACCGCCAACCCTCCCACCCCCCAAACCCTCTGCCTGACCCATCCCTGCCCTCACAGGCCCTTCCCTGTCGGTCATCATCTCCCTGGTGCATAACCACCCAGCACCTCCCACCCCCTGCCCTGAGTCCCCCCAACCTCCTGACTTCTGCACCCCCATCCCCTGCCCTTAACCACCACACACAACGAGGCCTCCCCCGCAACCCCCTGCACTCACTGCAGCACCCTCTGCCCCCTGCCCTGGTCCCTCAACGCTCCCAGCTCCCCCTCCTTCTCCACCCACCTCTTCTCCTCTGCCCTCCCCCACCCCAATGCTCCCTCCTCCAGCCTTCAGACACCTGCCTCCACCCCCACTGACATATCTTACACAGCCCATGGAGAGCCCCCCAAGGGCCGGGGGTGGCCATACAAGAGTACCTCAAACACACAGCTGTTACCTTCACCCCTGGGCTGCGCCAGGCTGATCCACAGCCATGGGCTCAGCCTACCGCACCATTCCTTCTCACCACGCCTTTCAGACCAGCGAGACAGCAGAGACGCACAGCAGGAAATGCACTTTCCCACTGGAAGTGACACAACTTACACAGCGCCGCATTCACTGAGGGAATTAGACCCCCGTCAGGTCCAGCTCCGTCCCATTCACACAGAATGGCCCCATCGAGAGCTGTTGGAAATGGAACGAACAGACAACGTGGACTGGAAACAGAGAGACAGAGACAAGCGGCTCTTCCATCAGAAGAAAATGAAGAACTCCGGGAAACTCACCTTCACATGGACAGGAGAAGACAGTGAACATCTCAACCCAGTGACAGTGAGGAGCCCGGAGCAACCTGACTTCAAAGAGACAGACCCTTGAGCACACAAACCAAATGTCCCCAATGCTTCTTTAAGGCTTGAGCAAGGCTGGGTCAGTCGCTGTTATTTACAGAGAAATTTCACCAGGTGTTAGTCAGAAGGGTCCCAACAGGAAGGAAACCAGGACAAACGTTGTAATTTGCAGTCACATTTCTGATGTGCCTCAGCCCCAGTCTCTTTGTCCCCCTGCAGATGACCTCTTCCAAGGGCGACCCTGGAGGGAACCAGACCATCTCCAATGTTCTCTTCCTGGTGGGGTTCTCGTACCTTAAGGAGCTGCAAATCCTTCTGTTTGTGGTGCTTCTGGTCATCTACCTGCTCACCCTGATGGGGAACCTGCTGGTTATCCTGCTGATAAAGCTGAGCCCCTCCCTCCACACCCCCATGTATTTCTTCCTGGTGAACCTGTCTACCTCGGAAATCTGCTTCACCAGCAGTGTGGTCCCTCAGCTGCTGGCTCACCTCCTGGTGGAGGAAAAGACCATCTCCATTGCAGCTTGTGCAGCAGGCATGTACGTCAGTGCCATCATGGGCCTCACAGAATGCTGCCTACTCGCAGCCATGGCCTATGACCGCTATGTGGCCATATGTCACCCCCTGCACTACACAACCATCATGAGCGTCCGGGTGTGTGCTCTGCTTGCAGGGGCTGCATGGGCTATTGGCATCTCGGTGGGCGTTCCTCTGAACACGTGGCTCTTCAGCCTGCCCTTCTGTGGCTCCAACCGCATCCATCACTTCTTCTGTGATGTTCCACCAGTGTTGAAAATGGCATGTGCCGACACTTTGCAGATTAAGGCTGTAGCCCTCATGGTGACAGTTGTGTTCATCCTGGGCAATTTCCTGTTGACACTCCTGTCCTACATCTGCATTACCTCCACCATTCTCAAGCTGCCATCGGCGGAGGGAAGGCGTAAAGCCTTCTCCACCTGCTCCTCCCACCTCATGGTGGTGACTGTGTTCTATGGAACGTCCCTCATCACCTACCTGGTGCCCAACACTGGCTCTACTACAGAGAGTGACCTATTGATTTCCCTATTGAACACAATCGTCTCACCAGCGTTGAACCCCATAATTTACACTCTGAGGAACAAAGAGGTGAAAAGAGCCTTGAGAAAAACTGTACAGAAGAGCAGCTTTTCTCACCTCTGGAGAAATTAGAGAATGAGAAGCCAAGTCAGTCAAAATTGGGCACTGGGGGTCCTGGTGAAGGGAAATTCATAAACATTTTATTGAATTTCTCACAACTCTCAACTTCTTTGTTCTTTTGAAAGACTTTGTCTTGTCTTGAAAATGGAAGAGAAACTTTTGTTGCCAATTTACCCCAAAATTTAAAATTTCTGTAGTTTTTGAAATTCAAAAGGCAGAACGGTTTCCTCGGATTTATAATTCATTGGAACCTCCCCACCCCCCTGCCAAAGGAAAAGGTTTAGTGAGAGTATGGTCCTGATTTTCGACTTTCAAACCTGGAAAAGTCAAAGGAAAACAGAGCTTCCAAGGAGAGATGTTTCATTCCAGGTCCACCTCCGCCGGCCATGTCCTTCCCAGGTCAGACTATGTGAAGCTCTTTTCCTTACTACCCCTTGCTCCTGACGATACCATGTGGGATGCTGACAGGGAGAGGGTTGGGGGCTGTCCTGATACTGCAGAAGGATGTGAGAAGTGGTTGGTTGCACCTCCAGATCCACCAGCAATGTATTAGAAGCAAGTGCAAGGCCAAGGACAGGGCAGGCTCCTTGCGTAGTGAGGAGGGAGGAACAATATCAACAAAAATTGGAAATGGCAGAGCTGCTTCATGCCCTCTTTGTTTCAGTCTTTACCAAGGAGTCTGCTGGAGAAATGGTGAACATGGGGAGTCCCAGCGGGGAGGGGGTAAGTGTGGAAGATAAAATAAAGAAAGCGTAAGTTAAAAATGACCTAGAAATGTTCGATGTCTGCAAGTTACCAGGACCTGATGAAATGCCTCCCAGAATACTGGCGGAGCTGAAAGAGGAGGTGTCTGAGCCTTCAGCTATGGTCGTTGAAAAGTCCTGGAAGTCGGGAGAGATTCCAGAGGACTGGGAAGGGCAGATAAAGGGCCTGTCTCTAAAAAGGTATCAGAGGGGCAGCCGTGTTAGTCTGGATCTGCAAAAGCAACGAGGGCTCCTGTGGCACCTTATAGACTAACAGAAATGGATGCGCATGAGCTTTCGTGAGCAAAGACCCACTTCGTGGAGCACCTGCAGCTGAGGAAGTGGGTATTTGCCCACGAAAGCTCATCCTCACACATTCCTGTTAGTCTGTGAGGTGCCACAGGACCCCTCGTTGCTTTAACTCTAAAAAGAGAAAAAAGAACAACCCAGGAAATTTCAGACCAATCAGTTTAACTTTTGTGCCAGGAAAGGACAGAGCAAGTAATTAAGGAATTTACCTGCAAACATCTGGAAGACAATAAGGGGCTGGGGAACAGCCAGCGTAGATCTGTAAAGTACAAGTCATGTCCAACCAATCGGATGGCTTCCTGTGACAGGATAACAAGGCTTGTGGACAAGGGAGAAGGGGAGGATGTGGTGTACCTAGATTTTAGTCAGGCATTTGATATGGTCGAGCATGATCTTCTTATCAATAAACTAGGCAAATACAACTGAGATGGGGCTGCTGTAAGATGGGTGCATAACTGGCTGTACAGCCGTTCTCAGAGAGTCGTTATCAATGGGTCACAGCCCTGCTGGAAGGGCAGAACAAGGGGGGCTCTGCAGGGGTCTGTTTGGGGACAGGCTCTGTTCAGTAACTTCGGCGATGTGGGTCTGGGCATGGAGAGTGCGCTGCTTACGTCTGTAGCTGATACCAAGCTGGGAGGGAGAACAGGGCCGTAATTCAGAATGATCTGGGCACTCTGGAGAAACGGCCTGAGGTCAATAGGGTGAAGCTGAATAAGGCCAAGTGCAAAGTGCTCCCCTGAGGAAGGCCCAATCCGTGTCACACCCAGCCGGGGAAGTGGCTGTCGAGGGAGGAGTCCTGCAGAAAGGGATCTGGGCTCAGAGCGGAGCACAAGCTCCAGAGGAGTCAACAGGGTGAGACTGTTGCCAGAAGCACCAACCTGCTTGTGGGCGGCACTGCCGGGTGTTGGGAGCCAGCCAGGAGCAGCAATTCCTTCCCCCCGCTCTGCGCTGAGCAGCCTCCGTGGGGCTGTGCCCAGGGCTGGCCCCACATTTGCAGGAGGCTGTGGAGAAGGGGGAGCAGGTGCGGAGAAGAGCACAAGGCTGGTGGAAGGTGCAGAGAACATGAGCTGTGGGGGAGCCGGCCAGACCTGGGCTCCTTTCGCTCAGAAAAGAGAAAGCTCCCAGGGGCCAGGGGAGCGGGTCTCCAGCAGAGAGCTGCAAGGAAGAGGGATAATTATGGTGCCCCCCAGCCAGCCCCCAGCCCCTCCCACTCCCCACTGCCCCCCTCTCCCCACCCAGCCCGTCCTGTAGCAGGGAGTCCCACAGGCTCTGTGTGTCCTGATGGGGGAGATGGGACCTGATCCTGCCCTGGGGCTCATGTGGGAGCTGATCCTGCCCTGGGGCTGAGGCAGGGGCTGATCCTGCCCGCCGTGGGGAGAAGGGCCACGCCAGCCCAGCTGGGCAGGGGCACCTCTGTGCCGGGACTGGAGCTGTGCCCTGGCTGTGGAAGCCATTTCTGTCACCGGTGTGTAGAGCGGCACCGAACCTGGGGATGGGGGGCCAAGTGAGGGGTCTGATGAACGCTGGAGATGCCCTGAAGCTGGGTGTGACTTGTGTGTCGGTGCCGTGATCGTGTGAGAATTACACACATTGGCTCTGTAGCTGTGTTAGACATGTCTGAGTGCTGAGAGTCACACGAGGAGGTGTGACACACACTCACACACACACACAAGCTGTGTCTACACGTGCACGCTACTTCGAAGTAGCGGCACTAACTTCGAAATAGCGCCCGTCGCGGCTACACGCGTCGGGCGCTATTTCGAAGTTAACTTTGACGTTAGGCGGCGAGACATCGAAGTCGCTAACTTCATGAGGGGATCGGAACAGCGCCCTACTTCGACGTTCAACGTCGAAGTAGGGACCGTGTAGACGATCCGCGTCCAGCAACGTCGAAATTGCCGGGTCCTCCATGGCGGCCATCAGCTGGGGGGTTGAGAGATGCTCTCTCTCCAGCCCCTGCGGGGCTCTATGGTCACCGTGTGCAGCAGCCCTTAGCACAGGGCTTCTGGCTGCTGCTGCGGCAGCTGGGGATCCATGCTGCAGGCACAGGGTCTGCAACCAGTTGTCGGCTGTGTGGATCTTTTGTTGTTTAGTGCAACTGTGTCTGGGAGGGGCCCTTTAAGGGAGCGCCTTGCTGTTGAGTCCGCCCTGTGACCCTGTCTGCAGCTGTGCCTGGCACCCTTATTTCGATGTGTGCTACTTTGGCGTGTAGACGTATCCTCGCTGCGCCTATTTCGATGTGGTGCCGTGCAACGTCAAAGTTGAACATCGACGTTGCCAGCCCTGGAGGACGTGTAGACATTATTCATCGAAATAGCCTATTTCGATGTTGGCTTCACGTGTAGACGTAGCCACACATACACAGAACCAGGCTGTTGGGCTAGACACCAGGCTCAGACGTCAAATACACATCTCAGGGATGTGGGACTTGTCGTCCACAGCAGCCCAAGGGGTCAGGTGGCCTGGGCTGAGCAATGGGGTTGAAATCGGATGCTCAGACGTCCATCCCAGCTGTCGGAGAGACAGGCCAGGAGCAGTTGGGGATGTGAATATTCGCTGGAGCAGGCTCAGTCCCGACTCAGCCCCAGGGCAGGATCAGCCTCCGTCTTAGCACCTGGGGCAGGTTCAGCTCCCTCCTCAGCCGGCGGAGGCCAGAAGACCGTGGATGGGAGGGACCAGCTGACACCTCTGTCCCTCGGGCTCCTCGCAGGGGCTGCTGCTCTCCTGCGCCCGGATCGTCCTCCCCTCCATCGGCCCCCTCGCCCCAAGAAAGCGGAACCGGCCGGGGACTCTGGGCGGGGGAGAGCTACGTGCTGCCGGTGTGGGGAACGCAGAGGGGGCCAGACCCTGCCGGCTGCCCTGGGAACTCGGCCCAGCACAGACCTGTGTGCGATGGATCGTACTGTGGGTAAGGGCTGCGGCTGAGTGACAGGACAACGGCTTCCAGCCCAGCCCTGCCCTGCCGTGACTCGCTGGGCGACCTTGGCTGAGGCTCTGCCCCAGGTCTGGGCCTGTTTCCCCATCTGTCTCCCCGGGAGGTTACGGCTGGGAGATGCCATCCGGAGAGAGGAAAGCAGGGGTGAGGTTCAGCCCTTGTCCTCAGGCAATGGCCCCACCCTGCCATTCACCAGCCATGGAGTCTTTCTCACCCCAATGCTGCAGTGCACGGCGGCGTTGGTGGGTGCTGTTATATAGCGCCTCTGCCCCACCCCAGAAGTGGCTGCATTTCAGCACTGGGGCAGTGACTCCGGGGCTGCACTGCAGTGCGCTGTCAGGCAGCTGTCACGTCCCACCCCAGAGGTGGCTGCATTGTAATGCTGGGTGGAGCAATTTCCACACAGCTCCATCCAGAGCACGTTGATTCTCACCACTTGTGGGGCAGGGAGGGTAGGAGGGGAGGATTGGTGCTGAATGGGGCTGCGTGGCTGGCGTGGGGAGACACTCCAATGACTAGCGGAAGTTCAGCAGAGCAACAAGACGGGGACCGTCCTGCCAGATGCCCACGGGGACTTGGAGGGGCTGAGTCGGGACGAGCCCCTTGCAGGCCCTGGCCTGGCCTTGCCGCCCTGCACAGAGCCCAGGCAGCCCAGAACGGTCCTGCCGGAGCCAGACGAGGAGCTGTGAATGCCCCCTGCCACCTCTCTCGCCCTGCCAGCGATGGAGGGAGGGGGTGAGCGGGAGGGCTGGGAGCCACTGGCCAGGACCCCGGCTTTCCCAGCCCATTCACTTCCCTTACTGCCGCCGCCGGGAGTGCAGACAATTACCCCACGCGGCTCACCCGTCCCCCAGCCCCTGCTCCAGGTGTCTCGTCTCCCTCTGCTTTGGGAGACCCGAACGTACGCGAACAGACTGGCCCTGGCTGTGCCTGTGGGGGCTGGGAGCCTTATGCCTGAACCCTGCCCCTCGCCCCTCGCACCCCACAGCTCCAGACGCCGGCAGCAGCAGACGTCCCGTTACAGAGAATCGGGGAGTTCCAGGTTCACTGATTAGAACATAAGAACGGCCACACTAGGTCAGACCAAAGGTCCATCCAGCCCAGTAGCCTGTCAGCCAACCGTGGCCAGTGCCAGGTGCCCCAGACGGGAGGGACCGAAGACAATGATCAAATGATTTTTCTCCTGCCATCTGTCTCCAGCCTCTGACACCAGAGGCCAGGGACACCATTCCAACCCTTGGCTAACAGCCTTTTAGGGACCTGACCTCCAGGAATTTATCTCGCTCTTTCTGACATTCTGTTACCGTCCCAGCCTGCACAGTCTGCTCTGGCGAGGAGTTCCACAGGTGAACTGTGCGCTCAGTGAAGTAGAACTTTCTTTTATTAGTTTTAAACCTGCTACCCATTAATTTCATTTGGTGTCCTCCAGTTCTTGTATTATGGGCACAAGTAAATAACTTCTCCTTGTTTGCCCTCTCCACACCTGTCGTAATTTTATACACCTCTATCATGTCCCCCCTCAGCCTCCTCTTTTCTAAACTGAAAAGTTCCAGTCTCTTTAGCCTCTCCTCAGATGGGCCCTATTTGAAACCACGAATCAATGAATTGCCCTTTTCTGAACCTTTTCCCAGTGCCAGGAGATCTTTTTTGAGGTGAGGAGACCACCTCTGTGCGCAGTATTGAAGAGGTGGGCGTAGCATAGATTTATATAGGGGCAGTAAGATACTCCTTGTCTTATTGTCTATCCCTTTTTTTTAATAATACCTAACACCCTATTGGCCTTTTTGACGGCCTCTGCACCCTGCGTGGAGGTTTTCAGGGAACTGTCCATGATAACCCCAAGATCTCTTTCCTGATTAGTTATAGCTAAATTAGCCCCCATCGTATTGTGGGTACAGCTGGGGTTATTTTTTGCAGTGTGCGTTACCTTCCACTTATCCACATTAAATTTCATTTGCCATTTTGTTGCCCAATCACTCAGTTTGATGAGATCTTTTTGAAGTTCTTCACAGTCGGCCTTTGTCTTGACGATCTTGAACAGTTTCGTGTCATCTGCACCCTGAGCCACCCCACTGCTCACCCCCTTCTCCAGACCGTTTATGAATAAATTGAACAGGATTGGTCCTAGGACTGACCCTTGGGGGACACCACTAGTTACCCCTCTCCATTAGGAAAATTTACCATTTACACCTACCCTTTGTTTCCTGGATTTTAACCAGTTCTCAGTCCAGGAAAGGACCTTCCCTCTTATCCCAGGACAACTTCATTTACGCAAGAGCCTTTAATGAGGTACCTTGTCAAAGGCCTTCTGGAAATCTAAGTGTACTAAATCCACTGGGTCTCCCCTGTCTGTGTGTTTGTTAACCCCTTTAAAGAACTCCAACACGTGAGTAAGACGTGATTTCCCTCTGCAGAAACCAGGTTGACTTTTTTCCCATCAAATTCTGTTCTTCTCCATGCCTGACAATTTTATTCTTTTTATTTTTTCACCTAAGTTGCCCGGAACTGACGTTAGACTCACCAGTCTGGAATTGCCGGGGTCACCTCTCGAGCCCTTTTTAAACGTTGGTGTCCCATGAGCAATCTTCCCGTCATTACGTACGACAGCTGATCCAAAGGACAGGTTCCAATGCCCTTGGATGAACACCATCCGGTCCCGAGGATTTGTTAACATTATCTCTTTGTTCCAATAGATGCGACAGTCACTCACGTCAGTTCCCAGTTCAGTGGGATGTTTCCAGCCATACAGATGAGCTTTGTTCCCAGCTCTTTGCTGGCCCCTTGCTCTGAATTCAGAGGGAGTTGGGCTCTGTGGTTTGAGAAGGTCGCCCACCCCCGCCGTAGGGCTGAGCAGGTTCCTTTGGGCACCGGCTGGTGTGGGTAAAACCCCCCATGGGCAGGCGGGTGAGATGTTGTGGCTGGAGTCGCAGTGTGGGCAGAGCTGCCAACGTCGGGGTGTCGGGCAGGGACTGGTTGTTGGGTTGGGGATTCTGTGGCCGGGCAGGAGCCTGGCTGGAGCCGGGGCTGGAACATGGGCCCTTGAAGTGCCAGGGGCTCCCTGAGCCAGGAGCAGATGAGCTGGGCCCACGTCTGGCTCAGGCCCGGCTCTGACTCTGCCCCAGGGTCACTCCCAGGTGCAGCCCTGCAGCTGCCGCCCTGCGGCCTGTGGGAGCCGCCTGCCCACGCCGGGGTCCGGGAGCCGGCTCAGAGGTCACTCGCGGGCAGTGCGGGCGGGGGGCCGGGAAAGGGGGCGGAGGCAGGAGGGGGCAGCCAGAGGGAGGGAAAGGGGCGAAGGGGAACCAGACCGAGCAGGCTCCAAACCTCTCGGCGGCTCCCACCTTCTCCCCGGGCCCAGCCCCACCGGCCGCAGGGAAGGAGAAAACGCCCACGAGGCTCCTCCTGCCCCGCCCGTCGGTCCCAGTTCTCCCTCCGGCCCCCGCAGAGACTCTGGGGAGGCGCCGGCTGCTGCCAAGCCGCGGGAATCTCTGCTCCTGTTCCCGCCTCGCGCCTCTGTCCTGATTGGCTGTTTTCAGGGTCCCTCTGTGAGGTCATCCCTGTCCTCCAATAGGCTGAGGTCCTGCCACAGGCCTTTGTGATGTCACTGCTACCCCCCCCCTCCCCCCCCAAGGCTGGTGTCCTGGCCCTGGCCAGCCCCTCTGGAGGTTGGAGGGGTTCCCCTGGCGCCCCACTGAATAGCAGCTGGGTCTGGGGCAGAGCAGGCTGGGCAGTAACCCCCCCAGGGGCTGCTCCCTCGGCCCCACCCAGCTTGTCAGTCCTCAGCATACAGACCAGTGTAAGCGGAGAGGTGTTAACCAGACACTGGTCTGAGCCCTGGTGTGGGCACAAGGGCGCTGCTATTGAGGCCCCTTCTCTTGCTAGAGTGTATTGTACGTCCCCAGCTGGAACCACGGCCTGCTGGAGGCTCTGTCACACAGTTAGGACTGACTCTGAGGTCATCTCTTCAGCAGCACACAACCTACTTTCCAGAGGAGAGAAGGTCCATTATCCCCATTCTACAGATGGAGAAACTGAGGCAGAGACAGGGGCGGGGCCTTGCCTAAAGTCACCAAGCTGGAAACTGGTGGGCCCAGACCTGCTGAGTCTCAGTCCAGGGCTGGACGTCCTCCCCTTGATCAGGAACAGCCATATTACTGCCCCTCTCAGTGGGATTCCCACAATACACCCGCTGCTGGTGCTGTGCAGTGGGGTCGCTCCGCTTGCGGGCCTGGGGACTCGCCTGGTTCCCATTCCAACGGCAGGACCTGCTGTCAGGGCAGTTCAGTCCCCAGAGTGAAGGGAGCAGCCACAGTCCTGCTCTGTAAAACCAGAATGATATTCAAATCAATGGTTTTGTTCCTTCGAAACACGTCCTGTCCCACACTGGGTTTGTTCTGGTTGCAAAGCAGGTTTTCCCTGGGGAAACTGAACGTTTTCTGCTCCAGCCAATTGCTCAGAATAAACACTTCCAAGGCTGGAACAGTTTAACTTCCTCCACCTGGGAGACTAAAGGAGAAATTGCTGTCAGCGAAGCAAATCACAATCCTCTACTCAGTGGAGAAACAGAATAGAGAAGAGTTATTTACTTCTTCCCGTGGCACAAGGACTAGTCGGTGACCAAATGACATCAGCAGGGAGCGGATTTACAACAACCCAAAGAAGTGTTTCTTCACATGGCACAAAGTCAGCCTGCGGAAAGTTCCTAAAGTTACTAACGACGCCTCTTGTGGGCGAATCCCCAGAGCTCCAGAGCAACAACTTTCGTGATCTTTCCTAGTAAAGCTCTGGGGGAATTTCAGCATCTCGTCATGCCCAGCACCAGCCTTAGTGAACACTTAACGGGGAGATTTATGAGGCTCTCACCTCCTTGGAACTGGGTCATCTTCCTCTGCTGGCCAGGACGGCAATGATCAGCTCAGACCCCACAGGACGCCCTGGATGGTTGGGAGGCAGCCGGCTCTGAGGTCACAGCCACGGCCAGTTGCAGCAGGTACGGACTTTTCCTTCACACAGTGTGCGGTGCGACGGTGGGGACTGGTTATTAGCATTAAGATGAGAGCTGCTCAGGGCTGCACCGCTCAGGAAAGAACAGCCTTAGCCGGGGAGGTAGCATCTGGCACTCACAGAGCAAGTGCTCCTCCAAAGGGATCTCCAGATGTTACCTGGAGTTCCCAGAGCAGTCTCAGCAGATAGGGGAAGGACAAACCACAGCTGCTTTGCTCCCAGGATGGTCCGAGGTCTTTGTGCCTCTGGCTCTCCCAGACCAGGTCTGCAGGACTCAGCTAAGAGATGCTGGGGCAAGGTGGTGGTGTGAATGAAACCGAGAAAGAGCGATGGGAGGTATCTGGGGCTGCAGATAAAACCAGAGTGAGATTGCCAGGGCGGCTGCTTGCTTGTAGAGAAGTTTACCCGTCTGTAGCTGTCTTGTAGCTTTACTCTGAAATTCCAAAGCCCCAGAATTTCAGTGGGAGATGTCTGGTCAGAGCTGATCTTTGTGGTCCTGGCCAGCAGAGAAGGAGGGGCCAGTTCCAGCGAGGAGACAGAGCCATAAATCTCCCCACTTGTACGTTCCCAAAGGCTGGTGCTCGGAGCAATGAGATGCTGACATTCCCTGGAGCTTTAGCTCACTAGAAGCTTTACTCTGAAATTCCAAAGCCCCAGAATTTCAGTGGGAGATGTCTGGTCAGAGCTGATCTTTGTGGTCCTGGCCAGCAGAGAAGGAGGGGCCAGTTCCAGCGAGGAGACAGACCTATAAATCTCCCCACTTGTACGTTCCCAAAGGCTGGTGCTCGGAGCAATGAGATGCTGACATTCCCTGGAGCTTTAGCTCACTAGAAGCTTTACTCTGAAATTCCAAAGCCCCAGAATTTCAGTGGGAGCCGGACACCGAACGCCCTTCATCTCCTGGGACCTGCCAGCCTCCAGTGTCCAAAAGCCACCTGTCCGACAAGGACTGAGGAGCATCCCGTACTATCCCTGTGAGTGTCTCTCTGCTGCCCATAGGCTGGTACCTGGATGGAGCTTTAGGGGTCTCCTCCAGCAGCTGACCCAACAGCTGTGGGTGCTTAGCTCAGCCCAGAGGTGCTCAGGCTTTTACATCAAGCTGTCTGGAGCTGAGTCCTTGGGCGTGTCTTCAGCCTCCACTCCTGAGCAGCTGCAGTGAGTTCGGCAGCCTCTGAGGTTGACAGGAAAGTGGTGAGCAATGTCCTGTCCGCTTTCACTGCCTTTGTCCCCAGGAGATCCACCTCCTGGCCCTTGTACCTGAGTGCTTCACGGTCGTCAGGGGACTGGCCCTCAGAGCCTTCCTACCAAGGCAGGGAGCTGCAGCATCGCCCTGTTTCACAAAGGGACAGTGAGTCGCAGTCCCTGGTTTTTAAAGGGCCCTGGAGAGGTCAGGAGTGAGAGGATCGAGGGGAATTGGTCATCTACCTCTATTATTCTCCTTGGAAGAGCACACACCAGGAGGGGGTGTGAATTGTTTATGGGCACAAAAGGGCTCCATCGACCCTACAGTTGTGGAGACAAAACTGGGGTTTTGTTGGGTGTCGTTGACAAAACCTGTGAAGCAGCTACGTGCAAAATGTGTTAAAAAGCCTTGTAGATGCTCCGGGGGCGGGGGAGGGGGGCAGTTTGTTGACAGAGCGGATTGAAAGATCGACCTGCTTTTATGTGCAGACACAATCTGTGGGTAGAAGTTTTGTAAGGACGTCTCTTCCAGCAGTAACTGCTGTCAACAGGTGATTCTAGCGTCGATGTAGCCAAGTTGTCTCTGGTGGGACAAAAACTGTATCTTGGTCTCTGCAGCCCAAGGTCAGTGGCTTTCCCACAAAACCGTTCTCCTGAGTTTCTCACAGCAACTTCACCCTGTTCTCTGGAGCTGACATTTTCCTACAGAAACAATTGACTTTGCAAGTACATAATTCTGTCAACAAATTGTGGATGGCAAGATCTGTCTTTAATCATTTTTTTTTAAAAAGTGATCTGAAATTTTAAAAGCAAAATATTTGTTTCATGGAATCTTGAGTCAAAATTTTCAATCTTTACATACTCAAGTAGTCGAAAAGTGAAATAAAATTAAAATTAAAAATTAAAATTATTTTATCAAATTCTCATTCATTTTTCTCCCCTTTCTTTCCTCACCCCTCTTATTTTTTCCAATTGGCAAACTGAAAACCGAGAGAAAATGCTTGGGAGTATCTGGGAGAATACCCAACAAAGTAAAAATAAAACCCCCTTCAATTCAGGTCTTTTTGCCAAAGACTGAATCAAAAGCAATATGTCATTAATAATGGGATCAAAATAAAAAGTGGGTCTTGAATAGCAATTAAATGAACATTAACATTTTGTCTCATTTAAAAATATTCCAAGCGGAAAAAAATTGGAACCAAAAATATCAGGTCTTTTGTTTTTTTCCTTTAAAGATTTTGTTGCAAGATTTTGCTCAAGAGTTTCAAAATTTTAATGGAGATTAAGTGCCTACATCCTCTGGGTGTTTTAAATATCTCACGATAGGTGCACCTACATGTCCTCACATTTTTTAAGCACAAGTACTTTAAGTTCGGCAGCAGACTCCACAGACACCAAAACGAAGTGACCCACCTTTTCCAGGATGAGCTTTTGCTTTGGTGGGATCAGACAGTGAGATGGAACCTCTTGGATGGCGGAGCTGACAATTGTTTTTCTCAAGCTGAGAACCTTTTGCTAAATACTCGTATTATTCAGTTCCCAGGTAAATATTGAAGGACACCGAATGGAGCAGGAGAACTTCACCTTGAGAGTTACAGAATTTGTCCTCTTAGGCCTCACCCAAAGCCCTCAGCTGAAGCAATTCCTCTTCATTCTCTTCTCTATAGTCTACCTGACAACCTGGCTGGGAAACGTCCTCATCATCACCACCGTGATCTCCGACCACCAGCTCCACACGCCCATGTACTTCCTGCTGGCCAACCTGGCGTTCATTGATATCAGCGACGCTACCGTCAGCGTGCCAAAGATGCTGTTGGGTCTCCTCTCCCAGAGCAAAACCATCTCATTCAATCAGTGCATCCTCCAAATGTTCTTCTTCCACTTCATCGCCGGTGCCATGGTCTTTTTACTGGTGGTGATGGCGGCTGATCGGTACGTGGCCATCCATAAACCATTGCAATACTTGACTATCATGAACAGGGGTGTGTGCGTGGGGCTGGTGGCGGGCACGTGGCTGGGAGGGTTGTTTCACTCGTCTGTGCAGATTGTGCTAATCCTCCAGCTACCGTTCTGTGGGCCAAACGTCCTGGACAACTTCTACTGCGACGTCCCACAAGTCCTCAAACTGGCCTGCACCGACACCTACCTCTTTGAGCTGCTGATGGTTTCCCAGAGCGGGGTGCTGGCCATAATTATCTTCATTCTCCTGCTCATCTCATACACCATCATACTGGTCAAGATCAGGACGCACCTCACAGAGGGGAAGCACAAGGCTCTGTCCACCTGTGGAACCCAGATCACTGTTCTGTGTTTAATATTCATCCCTTTTATCTTCATCTACGCGCGGCCCTTCCAGAAATTCACCTTGGACAAGGTGGTCTCCGTCCTTTACACGGTCATCACCCCAATGCTGAACCCCATGATCTACGCGCTGAGGAATGCCGAGATGCAGAAGGCGATCAGAAGACTAATGATCAGAACACTCTCCTCAGGGTAGGGTTTGCCCAGGAAAACTATTTAGAAATAATAACTGTTATTATTCTAATAGTCTAATAATAGTCTAACAAACAAATAATAGTTTGTTATTTCAAGCTAACTCTTCCAGCATCTGCACAATCCGCCTGTGATTCCAAAATAATTCACAAATCACAATTCGCTTTTTTCAAATTTGGTCATTTTCATTCCCTGAGGAACAGCGCCCACGTCACAAGAGCTATTTCGAAATCGAGGCTGCCAGCAGAGTGAACAGAACCGATTTTGGAATCAGCCGTAGGGCGTCCATTGGCTGTATTCGAAAGAGGGCCCAGAAGTGCAAATGCTGTATTTGGAAATAGAGCGAACTCTTTCATGTCCAGCATTCTCTAATCCCGTGCTCTCAAATAACCGGCATTTTAACCAGAAGTGAATGTCTGTGACGTTTTCCATAAGTGCAGTATAGGGAGAGTAAATGCAAATAAATGCAGCAAATCCCGTATAAGTTTACACTGTACAGCACTGCTGTTGGTGGTAAATAAAGTACTCTGCACACATTTTGGTATGTTTCTTTATATCTAATATTTTGTTTCCTAAGTGTTATGCACTGCTAGGTGTACCTCTCTGTCATCCAGAATATCTGATTATCCAGCACCTTCTCGCTCCCAGGGCTGCTGGGCACAGAAGAGTTTACTGTAGCTAAGTGCTATTTGAAACGCACGTTTGTGTGTAGCAGCGTTATTCTGAAATAAGCTCTTCTGGAAAATCTCTTCCAGAGCAGCTAACTTTGAAATAAGGCTGCTGTGTAGACAGACCTTCCGGGAGCACAAGAAGGCATCATGGGTTTTGTTTTCTTTTTAATTTTCACTCGATGGTTTTTAAATTTGTTACTATCGAGACCCATAAACCCTCACAGTGTTAACAAACCTCCCCCCCAACGTGTGCTTTGCTCCCTTTAGAAGAGGGAAGTGTGAACACCATTACCCAAGGCTCTGGGGAGCCCTGCTCTGGAACACCGTGTGCAGTTCTGCCCTCCCCGGTTTAAGAAATCCGGACAGGGGCAAGCACAGAGAAGGCCAGCGAGGATGTTCAGAGGAGTGGAAAAGCTGCCTATGAAAGGCGTTTGGAAGAGCTTCACTTGCTTAGCCGAAGCCAATGGAGGCTGAGGGGAGAGACGATTGTTCTGACTCAATCAGAAGACTTGTTTGAGTTAGGGCCCACTCTGGACACAAGCAAACGTGGATTTAAGCTGGCCAGCTGGGTCTCCACTTGTACTCCTCTTTGGAAAGAGGCATGCAAGTGAAGGAAAGCGAAAATGCAAATGAGGCACTGGTTTACATATCTGGTACCTCATTTGCATATTGTCCTTCAGATACCAGTCTCCTACTTTGCGAAGGGGGCTCAAAGGAGGCCGGAGAGAGGCTGTCCTCAGTCGTGATGGATGGCAGAACGAGGAGCAATGGTCTGAAGTTGCAGTGCGGGAGGTGTAGGTTGGATATTAGCAAAAACTGTTTCCCCAGGAGGGAGGTGAAGCACTGGAGTGTGTTATCTAGAGAGGTGGTGGAATCTCCGTCCCTAGAGGTTTTCAAGTCCTGCTGGACAAAGTCCTGGCTGGGCTGATTTAGTTGGGGTTGGTTCTGCTTTGGGCAGGGGGCTGGACTCAATGACCTCCCGAGGTCTCTTCCAGCCCGAGGATTCTATGAATTTTACATCCCCCCAGCCTGAGCCCCAGGACCCCTGCCCAGCTCACACCGCCAGCTGCAGGCTATTAATCGCTGCACAGAAATACCCTGGGCGCCCATCAGACGTATTCCCCAGTCCCACTAGGGTCATCTGGCATCTGTATTTCGACCAGAATTCCTGGCGGGAAAGGGAGGCGGGCGGCTCCGGTGCACACTGCTGGCCAGACCGTGAACAGCCCAGTCGGTGGTGCTGCAGGAGGGAAGACAGGCTGGTCCCACCTGTCCTGACTCCACACTTTGTCCTGGAAATGGCGGGTAACGCCAGAGCCGGTCCTGCCAGCCACCTCCAAGGGCCACCATGGAGCCAGAACCGGCTGGGAGCCCACCTTAGCCCCCCGCACCACTGACTGGGAGCTGCCTGAGGCACATTTATACTCCAACCCAGAGCCCCAAACCCCTGCCCCAGCCCTGAGTCCCCCCACCCAGAATTCCTCCAGCACCCCCAGCCCCTCAGCCTCAGCCCACCCCGGGGCCTGCAGCCCCTGCCACAGCCCTCACTCCTTCCTGCTCTCCAACACCCAGCCCGGCCTGGAGCCCCTCTTGCCAGAGCCCCCACCCCCAGTTAGAGCCTCACCTCTCCCGCCCCTCCCACCCCGACCCCAGCCCAGGGGCAGCGAATGAGCATGGAGGGGAATGAGCCGCTGGAGAGGAGAAGGTGGTGACTGGGAGGTGGGGAAGGGGCGTGGCCAAGGGATCCTGCTGTGTAGGAGTAGAACGTTGGCCCCCTTAACTCCCGGGGGACGGCTGAGTCGTCCTCTGGGCAGTCAGGCTGGGTGGACAGTCAGGGTTTCCCACGCCGCCCTGGGAATAGAGCTAGAGCGTCTGGGAAGGGCACGCGGAGGGCTGGAACATGGAGGGTTTGATTCAGGCTGACTCAGTGTGACGTGGACGTTGGAGCAGCAGGTTGGGATGTGGGTTCAATGGTTCCTCACGAGAGGTTCCAAACGAGGTCAGGTCAACACCAGACCTCACAGTCGACCACCGATTTGCCATGCCAGGTACAGCCACCGCGTAGCTAGAATGGACGTACCTACCACTGGCTGATCTGGCTGTGCTCACAGAGGGAGGCCAAGGGGAGAAACTCTCCTGCTGAGCTCTTTCACGCCTTGCGAGAGTGACAAGCACCAGGCTCGGCTGTTGACCCCCGATCCTGCGATTTCGCACGTCCCCGCCAGGGCACAAAGACCAAACCCCGGAAGAACGACTCCGAATGGGTCAGTCTGCCAGGTAGGGTACATGTGCCAGGTGTGCAGTCTCTCCAGCCCTCGGTTAACCACCCCAGGGTCTGTGGACTCTCCTCGGAATCCTGGTCTTCCAGTATAGACATCCCCAAAGGGGCCAACTCAGGTAGGAGAGCCTGGTCAGTTCCAGGACGAGGGTGTTGACAAGGGCCCAGAATGTCCCAACGTGTCCTGCTGATTCTCCCCGTTCCCATGGGCCCCCAGGCTGATGGTGAGCTGACAGTCCATCACTCCCATGGACAGAAGTTGACCCTTCGCCGACGGTTGCTTTTTGTCCAGTGGAAAGGCCGGTGTTTGCAGGACTGATCACACTCGGCTGGCTCCCATGCTGGCTTGCAGCTCAGACCCAGGACAGAGCTTGGTCTCTGTCAGTGTGTTGCAGCTACTGGGGGTGTCTGGTTCTTTGCAGAGTTGACTGAATTTTTTTAAAATAATCTAGTTTTGCAAAATATTTCCACTATTTTGTTGCCCGAACACCCAGTTCAGAAAGATCATCTTGTAGCTTTTCACCGTCTCCCTGCGATTTAACTGTAGTTCAGCTGCAAATTTTGCCCCCTCACTGTGTATCCCTTTTCCCAGCTCATTTGTGAACGCGATGTGCAGAGCTAGTCTCCACACGCAGCCCCAGGGGTGGTTGGGGGACACCTCTCTGGGACTCTCACGATTCGCACACAAAGCTAATCCATGAAATGCTCCAAAATATGTCAGTCTTTTAGGTGTCACAGGACTTCTTGTGGTTCTCGAAGGTCAAACAAGTGTCCCCAGAGATGCCTAGAGAGTGGACTGGTGGAGAGGTGCTGATGTTCCTTGTGTGGCAGGACAAATGATGTTCCAGGGGACAGACCAGTCCCCCTCAAGCATCTCCAAGGCAGGGACCAGCCACCGAGGGCAGGTCTGTGCAAGCTGCTGTGTTATCCCCTCGCCTTGTGTCATGCCCAGAGTGCCACAGTCCAGCAACAACTCTCTCTGTAGCCTGGCCTGATCTTCCCCCAGCAGCTCAGTGTCGGGCAAATCACCAAGTGGGGGAACTTCACATCATGGACCCATCAGAGGTCTCCAGCCCTGAAATCCACAAGGCCGCCTGAGCCTGGCAAGAGGTTTGGGATCCCTAAGGGAAACAGGAAAGAGAGAGAGAATGTGGGGGGCAAAATGGATGGAGACGGATGTTTCCTCCACAACATCCTCTGGCGAGGAGTTCCACAGGTTGACTGCGTGCCATGTGAAGGAACACGTCCCTTGGGTTGTTGTAAATCTGTCAGAGAGGGGCCGACTGAGTCTGTATCTTCAGAAACAACAAGAAGTCCTGTGGCACCTTATAGACTAACATGCTCAGAGGGGCACTAATAGGGCCGTTCCTGATCAAGGGGAGTACGTCCAGCCCTGGACTGAGACCCAATGGGTGTGGGCCTACCACTATCCAGCTTGGTGACTTAAGGCAAGGCCCTGCCCCTTTCCATGCCTCAGTTTCACCATCTGTGGAATGGGGATAATGAACCTTCTCTCCTCTGGAAAGTAGGTTGTGTGCTGCTGAAGAGATGAGCTAAAGGTGTTTTGACAACGTATCAATTGTCGTTAAACTGGTGCTGGGGAGAGGAAAAAACTCCCAGGGAGTCAGTCCTAACTGTGTGACAGAGCCTCCAGCAGGCCGTGGTTCCAGCTGAGGACGTACAATAAATACACTCTAGCAAGAGAAGGGGCCTCAATAGCAGCGCCCTTGTGTCCACGCCAGGGCTCAGACCAGTGTCTGGTTAACACCTCTCCACTTACACTGGTCTGTATGCTGAGGACTGACAAGCTGGGTGGGGCTGAGGGAGCAGCCCCTGGGGGGGTTATTGCCCATCCCGCTCTGCCCCAGACCCAGCTGCCATTCAGTGGGGCTCCAGGGGATCCCTCCAACCTCCAGAGGGGCTGGCCAGGGCCAGGACACCAGCCTTGGGGGGGGAGGGGTGGGGGTAGCAGTGACATCACAAAGGCCTGTGGCAGAACCTCAGCCTATTGGAGGACAGGGATGACCTCACAGAGGGACCCTGACAACAGCCAATCAGGACAGAGGCGCGAGGGGGGGACGAGCTCAGAGATTCCCGCGGCTTGGCAGCAGCCGGCGCCTCCCCAGGGTCTCTGCGGGGGCCGGAGGGAGAACTGGGACCGACGGGCGGGGCAGGAGGAGCCTCGTGGGCGTTTTCTCCTTCCCCGCGGCCGGTGGGGCTGGGCCCGGGGAGAAGGTGGGAGCCTCCGAGGGGTTTGGAGCCTGCTCGGCCTGGTTCCCCTTCGCCCCTTTCCCTCCCTCTGGCTGCCCCCTCCTGCCTCCGCCCCCTTTCCCGGCCCCCCGCCCGCGCTGCCCGCGAGTGACCTCTGAGCCGGCTCCCGGACCCCGGCGTGGGCAGGCGGCTCCCACAGGCCGCAGGGCGGCAGCTGCAGGGCTGCACCTGGGAGTGACCCTGGGGCAGAGTCAGAGCCGGGCTGAGCCAGACGTGGGCCCAGCTCATCTGCTCCTGGCTCAGGGAGCCCCTGGCACTTTAAGGGCCCATGTTCCAGCCCCGGCTCCAGCCAGGCTCCTGCCCGGCCACAGAATCCCCAACCCAACAACCAGTCCCTGCCCGACACCCCGACGTTGGCAGCTCTGCCCACACTGCGACTCCAGCCACAACGTCTCACCCGCCTGCCCATGGGGGGTTTTACCCACACCAGCCAGTGCCCAAAGGAACCTGCTCGGCCCTACGGCGGGGGTGGGCGACCTTCTCAAACCACAGAGCCCAACTCCCTCTGAATTCAGAGCAAGGGGCCAGCAAAGAGCTGGGAACAAAGCTCATCTGCATGGCTGGAAACATCCCACTGCACTGGGAACTGAGGTGAGTAACCGTCACGTCAATGAACCTGGAACTCCCTGATTCTCTGGAACGGGACGTCTGCTGCTGCCGGCGTCTGGAGCTGTGGGGTGCGACTCCAGCCACAACATCTCACCCGCCTGCCCATGGGGGGTTTTACCCACACCAGCCTGTGCCCAAAGGAACCTGCTCGGCCCTACGGCGGGGGTGCGCGACCTTCTCAAACCACAGAGCCCAACTCCCTCCGAATTCAGAGCAAGGGGCCGGCAAAGAGCTGGGAACAAAGCTCATCTGCATGGCTGGAAACATCCCACTGCACTGGGAACTGAGGTGAGTAACCGTCACGTCAATGAACCTGGAACTCCCTGATTCTCTGGAACGGGACGTCTGCTGCTGCCGGCGTCTGGAGCTGTGGGGTGTGAGGGTCTCGGGGCAGTGTTCAGGCCCAAGGCTCCCAGCCCCCCAGCCACAGCTGGGCCAGTCTGTTCAGGTCCGTTCGGGTCTCCCAAAGCAGAGGGAGACGAGACACCTGGAGCAGGGGCTGGGGGACGGGTGAGCCGCGTGGGGTAATTGTCTGCACTCCCGGCGGCGGCAGTAAGGGAAGTGAATGGGCTGGGAAAGCCGGGGTCCTGGCCAGTGGCTCCCAGCCCTCCCGCTCACCCCCTCCCTCCATCGCTGGCAGGGCGAGAGAGGTGGCAGGGGGCATTCACAGCTCCTCGTCTGGCTCCGGCAGGACCGTTCTGGGCTGCCTGGGCTCTGTGCAGGGCGGCAAGGCCAGGCCAGGGCCTGCAAGGGGCTCGTCCCGACTCAGCCCCTCCAAGTCCGAGTGGGCGTCTGGCAGGACGGTCCGTGTCCCATTGCTCTGCTGAGCTCTCACTAGTCAGTGGGGTGTCTCCACGGGCCGGCCACCCAGCCCCATTCAGCACCAACAGCCCCTCCCACAAAAATGGTGAGAATCAACTTGCCCTCAATGGGTCTGTATGGAAATTATTCCACCCAGCATTGCAATGCAGCCACCTGTGGGGTGGGACGTGACAGCTGCCTGACAGCGCACTGCAGTGCTGCCCCGGAGTCAGTTCCCCAGTGCTGAAATGCAGCCACTTCTGGGGTGGGGCAGAGGTGCTATATAACAGCACCCACCAACGCCGCCGTGTGCTGCAGCATGGGGGTGAGAAAGACTCCATGGCTGGTGAATGGCAGGGTGGGGCCATTGCCTGAGGACAAGGGCTGAACTTCTCCCCTGCTTTCCTC
This sequence comes from Carettochelys insculpta, assembly GCF_033958435.1. NCBI lineage: Eukaryota > Metazoa > Chordata > Testudines > Carettochelyidae > Carettochelys > Carettochelys insculpta. Next base: position 8,813,935 of record NC_134168.1, read on the forward strand.
TCTCTGGATGGCATCTCCCAGCCGTAACCTCCCGGGGAGACAGATGAGGAAACAGGGCCAGACCTGGGGCAGAGCCTCAGCCAAGGTCGCCCAGCGAGTCACGGCAGGGCAGGGCTGGGCTGGAAGCCGCTGTCCTGTCACTCAGCCGCAGCCCTTACCCACAGTACGATCCATCGCACACAGGTCTGTGCTGGGCCGAGTTCCCAGGGCAGCCGGCAGGGTCTGGCCCCCTCTGCGTTCCCCACACCGGCAGCACGTAGCTCTCCCCCGCCCAGAGTCCCCGGCCGCTCCGCTTTCTTGGGGCCAAGGGCCTGATGGAGGGGAGGACGATCCGGGCGCAGGAGAGCAGCAGCCCCTGCGAGGAGCCCGGGTCCCTGGTAGCTGAGGAGGGAGCTGAACCTGCCCCAGGTGCTAAGACAGAGGCTGATCCTGCCCTGGGGCTGAGGGGGGGACTGGGCCTGCCCCAGCTAATATTCACATCCCCAACTGCTCCTGGCCTGTCTCTCCGACAGCTGGGATAGACGTCTGAGCATCCGATTTCAACCCCATTGCTCAGCCCAGGCCACCTGACCCCTTGGGCTGCTGTGGACGACAAGTCCCACATCCCTGAGATGTGTATTCGACGTCTGAGCCTGGTGTCTAGCCCAGCAGCCTGGTTCTGTGTGTGTGTGTGTGTGTGTGTGTGTGTGTGTCGCACCCCCTAGTGTGACTCTCAGCACTCAGACATTTCTAACACAGCTACAGAGCCAATGTGTGTAACTCCTCACACGACCACGGAACCGACACACAAGTCACACCCAGCTTCAGGGCATCTCCAGCTTTCATCAGACCCCTCACTTGGCCCCCAAGCCCCAGGGTCGGTGCCGCTCTACACACCGGTGACAGAAATGGCTTCCACAGCCAGGGCACAGCTCCAGTCCCGGCACAGAGGTGCCCCTGCCCGGCTGGGCTGGTGTGGTCCTTCTCCCCACAGCGGGCAGGATCAGCCCCTGCCTCAGCCCCAGGGGATGATTAGCCCCCGCCTGAGCCCCAGGGCAGGATCAGCCTCTGCTTCAGCCCCAGGGCAGGATCTGGTCCCATCTCTGCCATCAGGACATCCCAGAGCCTGTGGGACTCCCTGCTGCAGGACGGGCTGGGTGGGGAGAGGGGGGCAGTGGGGAGTGGGAGGGGCTGGGGGGCACCACAATTATCCCTCTTCCTTGCAGCTCTCTGCTTGAGACCCGCTCCCCTGGCCCCTGGGAGCTTTCTATTTTCTGAGCGAAAGGAGCCCAGGTCTGGCCGGCTCCCCCACAGCTCATGTTCTCTGCACCTTCCACCAGCCTTGTGCTCTTCTCCGCACCTGCTCCCCCTTCTCCACAGCCTCCTGCAAATGTGGGGCCAGCCCTGGGCACCAGCCCCACGGAGGCTGCTCAGCGCAGAGCGGGGGGAAGGAATTGCTGCTCCTGGCTGGCTCCCAACACCCGGCAGTGCCGCCCACAAGCAGGTTGGCGCTTCTGGCAACAGTCTCACCCTGTTGACTCCTCTGGAGCTTGTGCTCCGCTCTGAGCCCAGATCCCTTTCTGCAGGACCCCTCCCTCGACAGCCACTTCCCCGGCTGGGTGTGACACGGATTGGGCCTTCCTCAGGGGAGCACTTTGCACTTGGCCTTATTCAGCTTCACCCCATTGACCTCAGGCCATTTCTCCAGTGTGCCCAGATCATTCTGAGTTACGACCCTGTTCTCCCTCCCAGCTTGGTATCACCTACAGACGTAAGCAGCGCACTCGCCATGCCCAGATCCACATCGCCGAAGATACTGAACAGAGCCTGTCCCCAAACAGACCCCTGCAGAGCCCCCCTTGTTCTGCCCTTCCAGCAGGACTGTGACCCACTAATAACGACTCTCTGAGAACGGCCGTACAGCCATTTATGCACCCACTTTACTGCAGCCCCATCTCAATTGTTTATTGATAAGAATTTATGCCAGACAATATCAAATGCCTTCCTAAAACATAGGTACACCACATCCACCCTTTCTCCCTTGTCCTCAAGACTTATTATCCTATCACAGAAAGCTATCGGATTGGTTGGACATGATTTGTACTTTACATATCCATGCTGGCTGTTACCCAGCCCCTTATTTTCTTTCAGAAGTTTGCAGATGAATTCCGAAATTATTTGCTCCATTATCTTTCCTGGCACAGAAGTTAGTAAACTGACTGGTCTGTAACTTCCTGAGTTGTTTTTTTTCCCCCTTTTTAGAGATGAGCACTTTATTTGCCCCTTTCCAGTCTTCTGGAATCTCTCCAGACTTCCAGGACTTTTCAAAGGTGAAAGCGAAAGGCTGAGATACCTCCCCTTTGAGCTCCGCCAGTGTTCTAGGAGGCATTTCATCAGGTCCTGGTGACCTGCAGACGAACATTTCTAGCTTATTTTTGCCTTCTTTTTTTATTTTATCTTCTAAACCTACTCCCTCCCCACTGGGACTCACTATGTCAAGCATTTCTCCATCAGACTTCTTGGTGAAGACAGAAATAAAGAGGTCGTTTAGCAGCTCTGCCATTTCCAATTTTTGGTATTGTTCCTCTCTCTTCACTGATCAATGAGCCTACCCTATCCTTGGCCTTCCTCTTGTTTCTAATATATTGCTGGTGCTACAACCGACCCATTCTTACCTCCTTCTGCGGAACACGTCCTCAGCATCGGACGCCCCCCCAAACCTTTCCCTGTCAGCATCCCACATGTCATCGTCAGGAGCAAGGGGGTAGTAAGGAAACAGCTTCACAGAATCTGACCTGGGAAGGACATGGCCGGCAGAGGTGAACCTGCAATGACACATCCCTCCTTGGACGCTCTGTTTTCCTTTGAGATTTCCAATTTTGGCAGTTGAAAATCAGGACCAGACTTTGACTAAACCTGTTCCTCTGGGCTTCCTTTTTTTCAACAAATTATAAATCCAGGGAAATTGTTCTACCTTTCGTATTTTAAAAAAATATAGAAATTTAAAATTTTGGGGTAAACTGGCAACAAGTCTTCTTCCCATTTAACCAACAGGATAAAGGCTTTCAAAACAACAAAAAAACTGAGAGCTGTTGTGAGAAATTCAAGAAAATGTTTGGGAATTTCCTTTCACCGGGACCCCCACCTCAATTTTGACTAACTTGACTTTTGATGCTCTAGGTTCTGCAGTGACGATAAAAGGTGCTTTTCTGTAAAGTTTTCTCAAGGCTCCTTTCACCTCTTTGTTCCTCAGAGTGTAAATTATGGGGTTCAAAGCTGGTGAGACGATTGTGTTCAATAGGGAAATCAATAGGTCACTGTCTGTAGTGGAGCCAAAGTTGGGCACCAGGTAGGTGATGAGGGCCGTTCCATAGGACACGGTCACCACAGTGAGGTGGGACGAGCAGGTGGAGAAGGCTTTACGCTTTCCCTCCGCCAATGGCAGCTTGAGGATGGTGGAGATAATGCGGACGTAGGACAGGAGTATCAACAGGAAAGGGCACAGGATGAACACAATTGTTACCATGAGATCAACAATCTTAATCTGCGATGTGTCGGCACATGCCATACTCAGCACTGGTGGGAAGTCGCAGAAGAAGTGTTGGATGCGGTTGGAGCCACGCAAGGGCAGGCTGAAGATCCACATAGTCAGAGGAACTTCCACCGAGATGCCAGCAGCCCATGCAGCCCCCACAAGCAGAGCACAGACCCGGGCGCTCATGATGGTTGCGTAGTGCAGGGGGTGACATATGGCCACGTAGCGGTCGTAGGCCATGGCTACGAGGAGGCAGCATTGCGTGAGGCCCATGATGGCATTGACATACAACCCCACTGCACAAGCTGCAATGGAGATGGTCTTTTCCTCCACCAGGAGGTGAGCCAGCAGCTTGGGGACCACACTGCTGGTGAAGCAGATTTCCAGGAAAGACAAGTTCAGCAGGAAGAAATACATGGGGGTGTGGAGGGAGGGGCTCAGCTTTATCAGCAGGATAACGAGCAGGTTCCCCATCAGGGTGAGCAGGTAGATGGCCAGAAGCACCACAAACAGAAGAATTTGCAGCTTGTTAAGGTAGGAGAACCCCACCAGGATGAACACACCGGAGATGGTCTGGTGCCTCCAGGGTCTCCATCGGAAGAGGTCATCTGTAGGGGGACAAAGACACTGGGTCTGAGGCATGTCAGAAATGTGACTTCAAACTAAAACATTGGTCCTGGTTTCCTTCCTGTTGGGACCCTTCTGACTAACACCTGCTGATTTTCTATATTTTATAATTTCTCTGTAAATAACAGCGACTGACCCGGCCTTGCTCAGGGCTTTCAGCAGAGTCAGGGACATTTGGTTCATGTGCTCAAGGGGTTGACTGTCTGGTTCTGTCTCTTTGAAGTCAGGCTTCTCAGGGCTCCTCACTGTCACTGGCTTGAGATGTCCACTGTCTTCTCCTGTCCATATGAAGGTGAGTTTCCCGGAGTTCTTCATTTTCATCTGATGGAAGAGCCGCTTGTCTCTGTCTCTGTGTTTCCAGTCCATGTTGTCTGTCTGTTGCATTTCCAACAGCTCTCGATGGGGCCGTTCTGTGTGAATGGGAGGGAGCTGGACCTGACGGGGGTCTAATTCCCTCAGTGAATGTGGCGCTGTGTCAGTTGTGTCACTTCCAGTGGGAAAGTGCATTTCCTGCTGTGCGTCTCTGCTGTCTCGCTGGTCTGAAAGGCGTGGTGAGAAGGAATGGTGCGGTAGGTTGAGCCCATTGTTGTGGATCACCCTGGTGCAGCCCAGGGGTGAAGGTAACAGCTGTGTGTTTGAGGTACTCTTGTATGGGCACCCCCAGCCCTTGGGGGGCTCCCCATGGGCTGTGTAAGATATGTCAGTGGGGGTGGAGACAGATGACTGAAGGCTGGGGGTGAGGGACTGTTGGAGTGTGGAAAGGTGGAGGGGAAGGGGTGGGTGGTGGAGGAGGGGGAGCAGAAGCTGGAAGGGTTCGGGACCAGGGCAGGGGGCAGAGGGTGCTGCAGTGGGGGCAGGGGGTTGCGGGGGAGGCCTCGTTGTGTGTGGTGGTTAAGGGCTGGGGATGGGGGTGCAGAAGTTGGGAGTTGGGGGGACTCAGGCCAGGGGGTGGGAAGTGCTGGATGGTTGTACACCAGGGAGATGATTCTTGACAGGGAAGGGCCTATGAGGGCAGGGATGGGTCAGGGCAGAGTATTTGTTGGTTGTGAGGGTCGGGGGTGAGGGCAAGAGCTGAAGGTGCAGGGTTTGGTGTGGGGAGTCTCAGGGCAAAGGTGGAGGGGGATGGAGTGGGGGAGGGAGCTCAGGACAGAGGACTGGGGGTGCGTTAGGGCAGGTGTTTGGGTGGGGGGGTCCTTGCTGGGGTGTGATGGAGTATGTGCAGGGTCTGGGCGGGTTGGGGCAGCTCAGGGCAGGGGATGGAGGGTGCCAGACGGAGGGTGCAGTGTGGGGGTCAGTGCAGAGTCGGGGGGTGAAAGTGTCACCTCAGCCGAGTTCCCAAATACGATTTCTCAAACGAGGGCACATTCTCCTCTCACTCGTATGTTAATGATACGAATAATCACACCAGTGCCCGGATTCCCCTGCAGTGACACCTCACACCAGCAAACGGACACTGCGGAGCCGAAACACGCTGGAAACCGTTTTCCAATGGAGAAGCCCCCTGGAATCTGAAAGCAGTGGGGGACTTTGGCCTTTCTGCTCTGCACAGCGTTATTCTTCCTTCAGTGTTAGTGAACCACCCAAATCATTCCTGCCTCCCTCACAGCCAGTTCTTCAATACGTTGGTTTGTGTCCACATACGAGACAAGACCCAGGGCCAGCTCCTCACGTGGTGTAAACCGTAACAACGCCATGGGTGTAAAAGGAGCTGCACTGAGGACAAGAAACAATGGGCTTAAACTGCAGCAGGAGGTTTAGGTTGGACATTAGGAAAAAACTTCCCAGCTGTCAAGGTGGTTAAACGCTAGAATAAATTACCTATGGACGGTCTGTGGGGCTTTCTCCTATGATGGTGACACTCTTGAATTAAAAATGAGACACAACAAATGGATTTTGCCTTCCCTTAACTTCCTCACTATGGGGCTCTCACAGGACTGCAGCAAATAACAGTGAGCTCGTAAGCGGGAACCAGAGTGACAGAAGAGACACACTGAGTGGGAACGCCCAGAACTGGAGACTGTGATCTTCTGACTCTCAATGACACACGCTCTCCAAGAGAACAAAGAGAGAACATGAAATCACAGGAGCAAAGGAAAGAGTGGGGCTGAGCTACGCCCAGTGCACATCACAGAACCTTTTCAAACAGCTGTGAGTGATATTTTCTAAACATACAGAAGCGGTGAGAATTCTTGTGTCTCTCTTAAGAGCTCCTTTGGGGAACCTACACTGACATTACGAAGGACTTTCCTCAGCAGGACCATGGCACTAAGTGCAGAGCTGGCTGGGAAATGGAATTTCCATCCCGTGGGAAATGCCAGTGTGTGTTTTCACCCTCAATCAATGTGAAAAGTTGAAGCAGCAAAAACACAAATTTCAGTTTGCAAGAGTCTGTATGAACTCAAACATCCAACACAAAATGTTTTCTCAGTGTTTACGGATGGAAAACATCCATATAGATTAATTCTATTTCCAGAATGGATTTTGGTTTCTGTTTTTGTTTCTTAGTTGACATTTGGACAGACTCTAAACAAGTGGAATTATTTCATTATTTGGCCTTATTTAGTTCACAGAAGAGAAGAGTGAGGTGGGGATTTGATAGCAGCCTTCAACTTTCCGAAGGGGGGCTCTAAATAGGGTGGAGAGAGGCTGTTCTCAGTTGTGACAGATAGTAGAAAAAGGAGCAATGGTCTTAAGTTACAGTGGGAGAAGTCTTGGTTGTATATTGGGAATAACTATGTCCCCAGCAGGGTGGGGAAGCACAGAACCTCCATCCCTACGAGTTTTTAAGTCCCAGCTCAACAAAGTCCTGGCTGGGATGATTTAGTCGGGGGTGATCCTACTTTAGGCAGGGGGCTGAGCTCAATGACTTCCTGGGGTCTCTTCCAGGCCCAGCATTCTACGATGTACTCACCACTGAGAATAAGGTCCGGGGAGATTCTTGCCATTGAAAGCTCAGTGGTAATTTCAGTGCTCTTCAAGTCACCCAGACAGTCCCTTTAGAAACAGGAGACTATGCAACAAATTATAAATTAACAAAGCCCACATTATGTAACGAAAAGGCTCAGATAAATTTGGTTGAGAGAGACCACCTCTAAATCAGTGGGCTTCACCTGTGGAGCACGTGCTGTGCTTGTATTCAGGAGTGGCTATTCTGATGAGGAGAGATCAGATGGAGCCCACCCAGCCGACTGTGCTCAAATTCATAAACAGCACACAGCTTACGAAACAACAGCTACACTCAGAGTCTGTGGATGAGGGGGAGGAGGAGGAGGAAGGCTGGGTAGCAGAGTGGAGAAAAGACGAGAGCTGTGAGAATTAAAAACACCAACATTGCGACCGCAAAAAGAATCAGGCGTGGGCAGGAGGGGCAGGTGTGGGGCTCATCTCTCACTCTGCTGGGCACTATGGAATGAGGGGACCAGAACTTCACCTTGTGCCAATGACCCCCACGGCCTGAAATCCAGCGCTTGGCCTCACCCAAGGTAGCTACATTAGGTAAATTCTGAATGACAGATTCAGACAGACAGACACTAAGTTCTCCACACGCATATGGAAAATTCATATGAAGGAACCAGTGAGGTGATTTGGCTCCCGTTGCAGAGTGGGGCACAACACTGAGGGTTGCAGTGGGAGGACGGCCGGGGGCTGAGCCCCAAACCCTCCCCACCAGAACTCACGCCCCAAACCGGCCTCCTCCCCCTACCGGAACTCACGCCCCAAACCACCCTTCAGCTCCCATGTGGCTTCACCCCCCACAGCCCCACTTTTTATTAATGTGCCCCCAGTGTGTGTGCCTGTGAATGGGTACGTGTGTGTATGTAAGTGTGTGTGTCTCTGTGCAGTGCAGGCTCCACCCCCTGGGGCAGACCCCTCCTGCTCTGGGCTGTCCGTGCAGAGCGCTGGGACGGGGCCCTCCCTGCTCTGCCCATCCCAGGCCAGGGCCCTAGCAGGGGTGTCCCTGGCTGCCCCCGGGGTCAGTGGGAATCCGGCCCTGTGGTCTGGGCAGTGGGTCTGGGAGTGAGGACTCCTGGGGACTGGAACTCAGCCCCAAGCTCCCCTGCCCCTCCGAACCCGAAACTGGTTCCTGGCTTAACTCTCCCTCCCTGGCCCCAAACCGCCCGCCCCCCCAGCTCCCCAAACCACCCCTCGTCTTGACTTCCCCTCTCTGGCCCCAACCTCCCCTCAGTTTCACTCCCCCTCCCCCGCTCCCACGTGGTTTCACCCCCCCACCCTGTAACTCCCAGAGCCTCCGGTGCAGCCGGTGGGGGGAAGCGCCGCACCAGGCTCCGGGCTGGGGCTGGACATGTGGGGCAGGGGAGGGGCCGTGGGTGTGGCTCCGCTCAGTCCCACCCCCCACCGGGCCCCGCCCCCACAGCCGTGCTGGGATCACAGGGGGATGGGTGTGGGGGGGGGTGTAAGTATGTGTGTATGTATAAATGTGTGCCTGTGTGTACGTGTCTGTGTTCAGCATGCACACCCTCCTCAGGCAGCGGCGGCTCCGCTGGCTTGGCCGTGTCCATGGGATGAACGATGGAGGGATCCCAAAAGACACCCTGTATGGCGAGCTAGCCTCTGGCAAAAGACCCCCCGCACGCCCCCAGCTGTGCTACAAAGATGTCTGCAAGAGGGACCTGCGGGAGGGAGACATTGAGCCGACAGCTGGGGGGAGCTGGCAGACGGTCGCAGCAGACGGAGGCGGGAACTACACAAGGGCCGTCAGAAGGGTGAGCTGAGGGTCAGACAGCGAGCAGAGGAGACGCGAGCGCACAGAACGCGCGGCAAGGTCCTGCCAGGCACCCACCACACAGGCAACAGCTGCAGCAAGACTGGCACTCTCGTGTGGGCCCTCACAGTCACAGTCACAGCCAGCGCTGCAAACACGAGCCCACATGGAACTACGGAAGGCGCCATCCATAGTCTGCGCAGGCTGAATGGTGCGACGACTGTGGGTGTGTGCGTGTGTGTGTGCGTGTGTCTGTCTCTGTGTCTGTGGGTGAATGGGTGTGTATGCCTGTATGTGTGTTTATCTCTGTATATCTGTGTGTGTGTGTGTGTGTGTGCCGATATGTGTCTGTGTGTCTGTGGGTGAACGGGTGTGTATAAGTCTCTATGTGTGTTTATCTCTGTATATCTGTATGTGTGTGTGTCTCTGTGTGTGTCTCTGTGTGTGAGTGTGTGTGTGTGTCTGTCTGTCTGTGTGTCGGTGTCTGTCTCTGTGTGTGTGTGTGTGTGTGTGTGTGTCTCTGCACACCGCACTCTCCCCCAGGGGCAGACCCCTCCTGCTCGGGGAGGGCAGGGCAGGGCAGAGCAGGGCAGAGCTGGGCAGGGCAGAGCAGGGCAGGGCAGAGCAGAGCGCTGGGATCTCCTGCAGGCTCCCTGCCTCCCGGGGGCAGCGCCGCCTGGCGCCAGCTCCGCCGCTCGGCTGGTGCCGCCTGGTCCCTCCAGACTCCCTCTCCCAGCGCTGGGTTTCCCTCCCTGGGACGCAGGCGCAGGCGGCAGTTCTGCCCCCCCCCTCCCAGCCCCACTGGCCGGGCTGGGCCGGGGCTGGGTCCTTCCCCCCGGCCAGGCTGCGCCCACCCGCCCGCCTGCTCCTTCCAGCCCCTCCGCGTCCGCAGGCGCCAGCTCCGCTCTGGGCCACACCGGCCTGGGCTCCTCAGCGCTGGGGCAGGTTTCCCTGGGTGTGGGCACAGCCCCCCGCCCCGCCCCGCCCCAGCCCCTCGCTCACAGGGCCGGGGCACCTTGGCCAGGCAGAGCTGGAGTCTCTGCGTCTCGCGGCAGGGACACGCTCCGGCCGCCCCCGGCAGTGGGACCTGGCTCCGGCCGGCTCAGCCACATCCTCCCCAGTGGGGGGAACCCCCGGGGGGCGTCTGCTTGGCCGAGCGGAGGAGATTCTCCCACTGGCCAGCCCAGCCCAGCCCAGCCCAGCCCAGCCCGGCCCAGCTGTGTTCAGCGCACACGGGCCGGGGAGCCTGATGATGCCTTAAAGCTGCTGGGCCCCAGTCCCTGATCTCAGGGCCTGCGGCTGCGGCTGGGCCTGTCAGTGCCCCGGGAGTTTGTTCGGCCCATTGGCAGCACTGACTGGTGTTGTCAGATGCTACCAGCGTGGTGCTCTGCTCTCTGCAATGCTGGTATCGCTCGGCTGCGTGCGTGTTCCCTCTGTGCGCTGCCCCAGCTCTGCAGACAGCCGACACAGCAGACCCGAGGAGAACCCCCAGTGACCACAGAGGCTAGTAAGGTGTGAAGGCGCGTTGGCCAGGTTTCTTGCCGTATTGGATACAATAGTGGTTCCCTGCAGACTCCTCAGTCTAAGTCAGGGCAAACTACAAATATGCACCCGCGGTCAATGGACTCGGCTCAGTCAGTGGCAGGACTTTCCACTGCCCCCTCGGCCGGACCCAGACCACACCCCAGGGGTACATTCTTATACACAGGTACAAACAACTTACACCTCACTCCTGACGTACTGGGGTACAACCCTTCTACGTAGCCAGGTGCCGCCTCTCACCTTGTACATGTTGGTTTGAACAAAACAACTCCCTTTGCCCCTGTCATTGGGGTGGGTCGGCCTGTTCGTTCTTATCTGTGGGATGTTCCAGGGTCGGGAGTTCTAGTACCGTGTTCACACTTCAATATGCCAGGTAGAGATGTCTATGCACCAGCGACCCTCTTCTTGCCGCCTTCTGTGAGCAACGCGTCGCTTTAGCTCACAGCTGCACTTGGCTTTCTGTTAGCAAAGTCCTGACCATTCCTTTGGTTCAGGCCTAAGGCCTCACACTGGGCCGGTACTTACTACATGACTACAACTGGGAGCAGGGAGTGCGACCCCCTGGGCAGCTGGGCAGAGAGGCCGGGCGTGCGGGAGGGAAATGCGGCGATGGACGGGCAGAGGGGTGTGTGGGCATTGCCAGACACACACGACAGCTGGGCAGAGAGGCCGGGCGTGTGGGAGGGAAATATGGCGATGGACGGGCAGAGGGGTGTGTGTGCATTGCCAGAAACACACGACAGCTGGGCAGAGAGGCCGGGTGTGTGGGAGGGAAATACGGCCATGGACGGGCAGAGGGGTGTGTGGGCATTGCCAGACACACACGACAGCTGGGCAGAGAGGCCGGGTGTGTGGGAGGGAAATACGGGGATGGACGGGCAGAGGGGTGTGTAGGCATTGCCAGACACACACGACAGCTGGGCAGAGAGGCTGGGCGTGCGGGAGGGAAATACGGGGATGGACGGGCAGAGGGGTGTGTGGGCATTGCCAGACACACACGACAGCTGGGCAGAGAGGCCGGAAGTGCGGGAGGGAAATATGGCGATGGACGGGCAGGGGGGTGTGTGGGCATTGCCAGACACACACGACAGCTGGGCAGAGAGGCTGGAAGTGCGGGAGGGAAATATGGCGATGGACGGGCAGAGGGGTGTGTGGGCATTGCCAGACACACACGACAGCTGGACAGAGAGGTTCTCTGTGCCTTACATATTGAGTCTGTTCTGGTCTGGCTATGGATGGGCTGAAGAAGTGGGTCTCTCCCACGAAAGCTCATTGCCTAATAAATTATTTTTTTCATCTTTAAAGTGCTCCTGGGCTGCTGTTTGGTTTTGACCGTACATAGACGAGCACGGCTATCTCTGTTACTAGAAAGGAAGTGGAGGGGAAAGTCCCTCCCATCCAGGTGGGTGACAGGACATGGGAGGAAGAGTTCGGTGGAGGCCGAGCAATGCTGAGTGAATGGCTCGTGCCGGGGCGGGGGGACTGCTGTCACCTGGGGGAAGCTGGTCTGAATTCAGGAGTCAGCTCAGACCCCAGCCTGCTGAGCCGGCAGCCCAGCCACAGGGGAAGGGGCTGGCTATGGACGGGCAGGTGAGAAGGGTTGGGAGATGCTGACCTGCTGCACTGGTGATGGAGCAAAACTTTCTTTTCCTCTCTCCTGCTTTGGGAACGTCCCCAGGGCTCAGTGTGGCGTTCCCCAGGCAGCCCCCTCGTTAGCTTAATTGGAGAAGGGGGAGGGTGAAGCTCGAGTTAGATAACGATATTCGAGAGCTGACTATAAATGCAGGCAGAGAGATGGGAGAGCTGCATCTCTGGGCAGAAGGACGGAGCGATGGAGCACATGCAGATCTCAGCTACAGGGGTGTAGAGACAGAACCAGCCTGGGTAAGTGAGAGAGATTCATGTCGGGCTGGACAGATAACACGAGTCAAAAGCAAATTCACTGCCCAGATTTGATCTAATCCTTCGTGAGGTAAATCTTCCATCTCCTCCACTGAGACTTTGCCTGACTCGCGGCTGAGTGAAAAGCAGAAATGGCCGGATCTGGGCTCAGGGCTGATCTGGCACATTCACAAAGGGGCGAGGGAAGTTTGTGCCTTTGCTCTGTCGGCGCGAAGGGGACGGCGCACTCCTGGGACCGTCAGCTCAGCAGACTGGTTTCTCAGTTCGGAGATCAGCGCAGGTCTACGCCCTCGGGGACTTTGTTTTATGTTATTTGCTGCCATTTCTGAGCTTCATTTTTCTGTGGCTCAACTTCTCTCCTTTGTGGTGGTTTTTGGGCCTGTCCTTAACATCTCCTTTTACACCAATCTCCCAACCCTGGGGCACAAAGTGAGCCTCACGCGGCTAGAAAAGTGCTCCCGAATCTCCTTCTCTGCAGGTAAAACCCTGCAGCACAAAGGGTGTTTGGGCCGCGCCCCAAGAGCGATGTTTGCTCATTCCCAGGTTCATCACTCAGCTGGGGGAAAGGGGAACACGTCGGTGTGTCCAGAGTGACTCAGACCGACTGCAGGGCTGGGCCAAAAGAAGTTGATGAGGGTCAAGAAGGATAAGTGCAGCGTGCAGGAGAATCCCAAGTGCTGTTGCAGGCTGGGGAGTGACTGGCTCAATAAGAGTGCGGCAGAAAAAGACCTGGGGGTGATAGGAGCAGAGAAGGAGCCGTGTGAGTCTACACACTGTCAAAACAAAATACCGGTCAAGCAGCACTTTAAAGACTCACAAAATAATGTATTAGGTGATGAGCTTTCGTGGGACAGACCCACTCTGGGGGTTACAGTGGATGAGAGGCTGGATGTGAGTCAAGTTCGTGCCCTTGCAGCCAAAAAGGCGAACGGCATCTTGGGGTGTATTAGGAGGAGCATTTCCAGCAGATCCAGAGAAGTTATTATGCCCCTCTGCTCGGCACTGGTGAGGCCACATCTGGAGTATCGTGTCCATTTCTGGGCTCCCCAGCATAGAAAGGACGTGGATGGGTTGGAGAGGGTCCAGCGAAGGGCAACTGAAAATGACTGCGGGGCTGGAGCACATGAACCACGATGAGATGCTGAGGGATTTGGGCTTATTTAGTTTGCAGAAGAGAAGAGTGAGGGCGGATTTGACAGCAGCCTTCAGCTTCCCCAAGGGGGCTTTAAAAAAGATGGAGAGAGGCTGTTCTCGGCAGTGGCAGATGACAGAACAAGGAGCAACGATCTGAAGTTGCAGAGGGGGAGCTGAAGGTTGGCTATTACGAAAGCTATTTCACTCGGGCGGTGGTGAAGCACTGGTCTGTGTTACCTCGAGAGCTGGTGGAATCTCCATCCCTAGAGGTTTTTAAGTCCCAGCTTGATGATGATGATTTAATTGGCTGGGATGATTTAGTTGGGTTTGGACATGCTTTGGGCAGAGGGCTGGACTCAATCACCTCCTGAGGTCTCTTCCAGTCCTGGGATTGTATGAGTGACTTGGCCGAGCTCTTCCTTAACCTGCGCCTTGTTGTAACAAAACCAAACAGCAGAAATGTGGCACTTTAAAGACTAACAAATTGATTTATCAGGTGATGAGTTTTTTGTGGGACAGACCCACTGCTTGAGCTCTGCCTTGTTGTGAAATGGTGACTCAGCTTCCCCAAGGTGACATTGTCAAAGAGAATTTGCAGGTGAGCTGGTGAGGACCAGGAATGTCTGTGCTGTGGGACGTTGAGTTCTGAGAGTTCTGAGTTGGAAAAAAGGAAAATGAATTATCACCATTTCCCACACAAGTAAAACTCCGGGGTAGCAGGGTTTTGGCCTCTACCTCAAAGCCCAGCTTCACTTCCTCTTCCTCACTCTGCAACAGAGGTCAGAACGTCTGTCGCCCGACAGGATCTAGGAGCAGGCGTCTCACTCCCTTCCCAGGGGACTTCTGCTCCGAAATCAGTCTGACCCCACTGACAGTCTCTCTGCCGGGTTTTGCATTCAGAAGGAAATGCCTCGGGTAAAGCTGATTCCCCTTTTCAATCACTAGTATTGTATTTTAATCAACCTGCTTTTGGTAGGATGGGCGGACTGGGACGGTCGTGTGGTCTGACCCGAATGGCAAATCAAAACAGCTCTAATAATAATGTGGAGGGAGGAAGGGAAGTTAAGGGCAATTTTCTACCCTGTGCTGTGCAGGAGGTCAGATTAGAGAGGTTCTAATCAATCTCTCTGGTGTGAAACCCAATTAAATGTTGTTCTCTCTCTGTTTTCTTGTACTCTCCCATCGCTCTGTCTCCTCCATCGGTTGTCTCTAGTTGTACCTGGAGACTGTTTGGCCTTCAGGGAAGGTGGAGTCTTCTAGTTCTGTGTTTGTGCAGAGCCTAGCGCAGAGGAGGTCTGGTTCCTAGCGTCGATGTGTCCTGTGGCTGCTTGGCTCCACCACAGTAACACCAAAGATAAATACAAGTAATAAACAGCACAGGTATTGTTATTGTTTCAAAGGTTTGTAACCCAAAAATATTCATCAAAGACAAAAGACACAGGTGTGAGCCCCTAAAAGAGAGCAAGGGACTCCTGAGTAGGAAGTCAAGCATTTGATTGAGGCGTGGTCAACCCTTAAAAGAAGGGTGACCAAAGCTACATGGATCAGAGGTGGGCAAAATCCACATCCCTGACTAAGAGAACTATGCTGCAGAGCCCCAAAGAGTGGCCATCCTTGTGCTGACGGAAGAATGGTTCCCTCGACACATCACCTGTCACCTGGGGAGGTCGTATTTCTACACTCACAGAGAACTTTCTCCTGGCGTAGCTGGTGCCGTGCTGCTCGGGCCATGGCCAGGAACCTGCCCACTGCAGTTTCCATCATGTAGACGTAGAGTCAGGCTTTGCAAAAGGGGGGAATAAGCAGCTTCGCACAACGTGATTTTTTAATCGCAACAGATCATTTCAACAGCTGTTTGTAAACCTTTTCAATTATTACCACCTGAAGTGTTCAGTTTTGGAACGACCCTAGACATTGAGATTGGGAATCAAAGCATCGTGACTGGTAAAACACCAGCTGTGAACACCCCGTCAGTCTGTGTGAAGGAAATAGCCTGAACTCAAATGAGGAAGTTCCCAAGTAGCATTTGTCCTACTTCACCAAGCTGTAAGTTTCAGTTATCAGTGGAAATAGTTTTTCATCGTTGTGCACGCATGTGGTGAAATGTACATTTATCATGTGCTGGGATTTCCTAATAAAAACACAAATTCTTGTGTGGGGAGAGGTGGCTCCGTTGGAAGGTGGGGGTAGGGTCCACAGTGACCTAAAAGATTTGGAAGACTGGGCCAAAAGAAACCTGATGAGGTTCAGCATGGAAAAGTGCAGAGCCCTGCCCTTGGGATGGAAGAATCCCAAGCATTGTTACAGGCTGGGGACCGACTGGCTAAGTAGCAGTGCAGCAGAAAAGGACATGGGGATTACAGTAGATGAGAGGCTGGATAGGAGTCAACAGTGTGTCCTTGCAGCCAAGGAGGCTAACGGCACATTGGGTTTCATTAGGAGGAGCATTTCCAGCAGCTCTAGAGAAGTTATTATTCCCCTTCATTTGGCACTGCTGAGGTTTTAAGAGGAGGGCGAGAAGCTGCTCTCAGTAGTGACAGATGGCAGAACAAGGAGCAATGGTCCCAAGTTACAAGGACGTGGGGGGAAGGTGGAGGTTGGATATGAGGAAAAACTCTTTCCCTGGGTGGAGGTGAAGCACTGGAATGTGTTACCCAGAGAGGTGGTGGAATCTCCATCCCTAGAGGTTTAAAGTCCTGGCTTGACAAAGCCATGACTAGGGTGATTTAATTAGGGTTGATCCTGCTTTGGGCAGGGGGCTGGACTCAGTGAGCTCCTGAGGTCCCTTCCAGCCTTAGGATTCCGTGATTCTATGATTCTAACCCAGGGGTTCTTGAAATGGGTGGTTGGGAGCCGCCAGCCCCCACACAAGCCCTGCTTTGCCTCCAGTATTTATGGCTGGTTCGTTATCTAAAAATGCCAGTGGTGGAGGCGGGGGGAGGCAGGAGGAGGTTTGCTGTGGGAAAGGGGCTGCGAGTACCAACGCTGGAGAACGGATGTTTTAAGCCTCACAGTAAAAACCCTTAAAAGTGCAATCACCCAGCACTTGGCTGGGACACTGGCAGGATGTGAAGCCAAACCCCAGAAAGTGGATTTTGTTCTTCCTCTTCTCCTGCTACTGCGACTGATTTCCTGTCCCCCAAGCGGATGTGAGAGTAGCAGGCAGTGAAGTGAACAGCAAAGGTTGATCTTCTTTTTAGGACACTCATTTCAGTTTGGGTTTGATGGAAAATTGGTGTTGTGACCAAATGAACTTTTTCAAGACAGGTGACTCGACTTCCCATGGAAATTGTACATCGTTGACAAACGGAAACACCATTTTGGCTTAAAATTGAAAATTTCCAGTTTTGGGAGTTTCTGTTCCCATGAAAAGGGAAAGTGTGGTATGAACACACCCCCTGAATGCCCCCATTCATGTTGCTACACGACTGTTTTCTAGTGTGCCCAAGACCACAAATCCCCCTGAGATTTCATCCCTTGGGGTCCTCTGAAAGCGCTGCCCAGCTCTGTTTGAATGGCTCAGGGACAGCTGGGTGAAGAGCGGGATACTGGGTTTGATTATTCAGAGAATCATAGAGTCAGAGAACCCTAGAGCTGGAAGGGACCTCAGGTGGTCATTGAGTCCAGCCCGCTGCCCAAAGCAGGACCAACCCCAACTAAATCATCCCAGCCAGGGCTTTTATTGGGATGAATTGACACAGACCCAGCAGTGGCTCATTTCATAGATCCCAGCCCAGTGGGGGGCAAACTGCAATTGTCTGGATGCACCCGGCTCGTCAGGGTCATTCCCTGGGGGCTGTGAGAGCTTTAGCTGAGGTTGACCAGCCACACGCCTGGCTCCCAGATCTCCCACTGGCTGTGGTTGTTAGTTCTCAGCCAACGGGGGCTGCAGGAAGTGGCAGCCAGCACGACCCCGAGGCCCAAGCTGCCTCCCACAGCTCCCACTGGCTCAGGACGGCAAATCGTAGTCAGTGGGAGCTGCGGGACCAGGCCTGTGGACAGTCAGCACCAGCAAAAGGCCTTGTGCCCCACCTGTGGGTGTCCCTGAGGGGCTGGGTGCAACCTGCCAGCCACAGGTTGTCCACCGCTGGTTTAGCCTGAAGTCCTGCGTGACACTGGCCTTAGAACCGCCCCGGACCAATCCAGGCTGGAACGAGAGCAGGTGTGTGAGGGGGAAAACTCAACCTGGCTTTAAAAACGGCAGGTGATGGAGCAGCACCTGAGCCTCACTGTGAAAGACGTCCCCATTGCTCCGGGTGGGAACTTCTCTCGCTTCAGAATTCAGCTGTTGGACGGTGTCAGACGGGTTGAAACTCTCTCGTCCAGCAACTTCCTGCGTCCGGCAGGACCATGGAGGCTGCTGGGCCAGGGACCTCCAGCTGTGCGGGTTGCACCAGAGCCCTGCTGCTGGCAGGGAGCCCCTGCTGGAATCCTACTCTGGGGAGCCTGGGGGGCAGCCATGGGGTAGGCAGCCAGGTCAGGGAGACCCACTGCTGGGAGCCTGGCTGGGGTTGGGGAGCCTCACTGTGGGGAGTCTAGCCCCAGCTGGGAGCCCTGCCAGCAGCCCACAGCCCCGAGGACCCCTGGCTGGGGTGGGGAACCCCAGCAGCCCCATGGCACAGGGAGCTGGCTGTGGAAGGGATCCCCACCAGCAGCTCCACAGCTTCAGTGATCCTGGCTGGGGTTGTGAGGAACCCTGCAGGAGTAGGGCCTCCCTCCAGGCAGGTTGGGAGCTTAACTTCCCCTTGTCCGGTAAATCCCCATGTTCAGGACCACTCTCATCCTGAGGGTGCCGGGTGAGGGAGGTACAACCTGTAGAGCAGATCACAGAGTCCACTATTATAGAAACTTGTTTCTCATATAGACATTTAAACTTATTTCTCCCCACAATGCAGAGGAATTCAAAAAACTGTGGTAAGAAAGAGCTTAAAATGCTCTTTCTTTCTTTCTTTCTTTCTTTCTTCGCAGACCCCCAGGCTCACGATGGAGCAGGAGAACCACACCCGAGTGCGGGAGTTCATCCTTGTGGGATTCCCAACCATCCTGGAGCTGCAGGTGCTGCTCTTTGTGGTGTTCCTCACCATATACCTGCTGACCCTCCTGCAGAACATGGTCATCATTGCCCTGATCTGGACCAACCTCCACCTCCACAAGCCCATGTACTTCTTCCTCAGTCACCTCTCCTTCCTGGAGGCTTGGTACATCTCGGTCACCGTCCCAAAGCTGCTGGTGAATTTCCTGGTGGTGAATAAGAGCATCTCCTTCCTGGGCTGCATGGTCCAGCTCTACTTCTTCATTGCCTTGTTCTGCACTGAATGTGCCCTCTTAGCTGCCATGGCCTATGACCGCTATGTGGCCATCTGTAACCCACTGCGCTACCCGACTATCATGAGTCACCGGCTGTGCCTGCAGCTGGCGGTGGGCTCCTGGCTGACTGGCTTCCTCATGTCCATACTGAAGGTCTTCTTCATCGCCCAGCTGTCATACTGTGGCCCCAATGTCATCAACCACTTCTTCTGTGACATCTCCCCATTGCTCAACCTCTCCTGCTCCGACATGACAGTGGCAGAGATGGTGGACTTTGTCTGTGCCTTGATCATCCTCCTCATCCCCCTCTCCGTCACTGTCACCTCCTACATCTGCATCATCAGCACCATCCTGCGCATCCCCACCGCCCAGGGCAGGAGGAAGGCCTTCTCCACCTGCGGCTCCCACCTCACTGTGGTTGTCGTCTTCTTCTCAACCACCGTCTTCATGTACGCCCGGCCCCGGAGGATCTACTCCTTTGACCTCAACAAGCTCGTGTCCGTGGTGTACACCATTGCCATCCCCATGTTGAACCCCTTCATTTACTGCCTGAGGAACCAGGAAGTGAAGGGGGCACTAAGAAAGATGCTGGGTGTCAAGAGTGCTGACCCCAACGTCTCTAGCAGTGACCACTAGCCTTGAGTTGGGCCCAGAACGGACCCACCACTGGAACTCTTCACACACACAAGCTGCTCACAGGCAGTGAGGCTTCAGATTTCCTGGACAGGATTCTACTCAGGCCGATGGATTGTGAGAAGTCACTGGGGGAAGGACTGGGTTTCCACATCCATCTTGGCTGGAGAGTTGAGCGTGAAGAAGCTAAGAAAGTCTGGCTGTAGAGAAGGAGGAAGATTTACACAAGTTCTGATCACAGATCAACTGATTAATGGCCAAGAGCAAAGGGAACAGAAAGACAGTTCTTTCATTTTGGTACTGTTGGGAAATGGGTTGAGCAGTTGGGGTCCCTCGCTGGCAGAGCGCGAGATTGGTTCTGTCTTAATTTGGCTCCCAGTCTGAATATAAAACAATTTGACTTACTGATCACAAGGACAAAATCATGTTCTGGCAATCAGAAAAACAAATCCATTGCTTCTGTGAGTTGTCCTCCCTGGAAGTTATAGGGGTAATACCCCCTTGTCTTCCCATGACGTTAAAATGAACATGCAGACACTGTGGGAACCACTGTCCTGGGTTTGGCCCATCTTGTTGAAAGCCGGCCAAGCGAGGTGTCTAATGAAAGCTGGTCCTTCACTGAATATTGATGCTGCTTATATATTTGTATCATTTTTACATGTGGAGTTATGAGTATTGGCTCTGGGCTTAGAGTTGAAATTGTCGCCTCTGGGAGACCACAATGGGAGGCCACATGGCACGTGCTGTACAGGGATTGCTAGCCAGGTTCAGCAGCACCTGAGTTCAATCCACACCTCAGGAATTTAGCTGTGGCCATGTAGCCCAGAAGGCCGCCGACGGCAGAATGCTCGAAAAAGGACACGGAGAGGTGAGCTTATGTGAGAGGCTCCATTTTGGACGTGCTTTCACACAGGCAGGAACAGACAATCTCCCTCCACATGGGCAAGGGTGTAAAGGGGACCCTGAGGCTCGTCCATGAAGTCCTCAGTCCTCAGCCCTCATTCTTCAATCCAGCTCATCACTTCAGGAACACCTCTGCTGTGAACTGACCTGGAAGGGCCGCAGACCCAGCCTAACCAAGGACGTGCTCCAGAGACATTTAAGATAGACACCTATTCCCTCTGCTGCAACCCGCATCAAGAACTGTGTGATTCATGTATGCAATTTGCTCTATCAATATTTACTGTCATTCTATTCTTTCTTTTTATTAATAAACCTTTAGATTTGAGATTCTAAAGGATTGGCACGGTGTGCTTTTTGGGGAAGATCTGGGTATGTATTGACCTGGGGCTGTGGCTGATTCTTTGGGACTGGAAGAACCTTTGTGGTTTTGGTGAGATAGGTTGACGTAATCTCCAATCTGTGAGGAGGGTACTGGCTGTGGCACAAGAGCGTTTTGGTTGTGGAACTGGTTTGGTGTTGAGGAGGACCCATGGTCTAGGGCTGTAAGGAGCCCTGTTTTAAGCAATTTGCCCTGGTTTGGCTCTCTCAGCTGTGCCCCAGGAAACCTCCTATATTACATTAGAAATAACTTAATTGAAACTAAAATCCATGACTCTCCTCTCACTCACCCTGGGAGGAAGGAGAAGTAACCCTACTGACATGCTTGATGTTACACTGGAAAGAGGTTGTACAAGAATAAGGCCCAAACTTAGAAGTGAAACAACAAACGGACATAGGTTGTGTTTTCCTCCAGACTGAGCAAGATTTCAGTGATTTCAATCAGCTTCGGTTTCTGGTTAATGAGAAAAAAATCAAACCCGGCGAACACCCAGGCTGGGTATTTTAAAAGCTGCAGACTGGACTCATAGCTCATCGAATCACAGAGCACTAAAACTTGAAGGGACCTTGAGAGGTCATTGAGTCCAGTCCCCTCCCTCCCAGCAGGACCAAGCACCACCTAGACCTTCCCTGATAGATGTCTGTCTAACCTGTGGTCGTGAATGAATGGCTGTAAAGGGTTCACAGAAGGCTGTCAGCAGGGGGTGGTCAGGTAAGTTAACGGGTGAAACTTTTTTGAACTGCAAACAAATGCAGTCTGAGGGGTCTTTGTCTGTGTGGCTGATGCCGAGGAGACAGGGAGAGATGACTGCTCCCAAGCGGTTGGAATGAATCTAATAAATATCCTGACTGTCTCAAATCAGCCATAGATAGGTAGGGGAAGGGAAATGTGCAGATCAGGTTATGGTTATTTGGTGTGGACTGACTGTCCTTCTCTTTAGTTGCTTTGGTTAATGACTTGATTTTTCCCCTGGTCATCTCTAATTTTTAAGATGAATCCCAGGGAAGTAATGCTGCAGCCGGCATGGTTTCTCTTCTCGTCTTTTGTGAATAAATGACTTGTTCAAAGCACACGATGTGATTCCTGTGTCCTAGAGATTTCTTGTTTCTGTGCATGTTCAGGCCTTAGACAACAAGGCCGGCTACTAGATTACATTCTTGGTGGCTAAGCTCTCTCCTGAGGGAGGGTTAAGAGCCTGGGGCACCCCCCTGGGAGAGGTCCTGAGTGTGTCTGCCTGGGTTAGGGGATTTTTTCCCACTCAGGTGGTGGCTGTGATTACACCCCTGCCCCCAGGTCAGGGCATCTGTGACCTTGGGGAGCTTTTCAAGCAAAGGCTTTTACAGACCAGGTATTTTCTGAAGATCTTGCAGGACCCCACCTTCTGCACTCGGAGTGTCAGAGTGGGGAGTAGCCCTGACATGCTGGCAGCAGAGGTGGGATCATTTTGACCCAGGAACACAGACCTCGGGGTTTTAAAGGGACACTTTTTAACTTTCTTTTGCTATTTGGGATGGTGCTGCCTGTGGGGGAACAGGCCCTCATAGAGGTTTCAGCTGTAAAGCTGAGAGTCCAGACCAAAGAGCTGATTTTTTGCTAGCCTTCAGGGCAATAGATAGCTGGGTAGAGTTGTGCAGGAACCAGCCCAGTGTAAGAATTGGGGACAGGCACAGCAGCTTGGAAGCAAGCGTGGACATGAGCCAAATGGCACAACGCAGGGCAGATGGAAGGAGTGAATCTGACCTGGCCACACGATGGACCACAAGGTGGCCTGCTACATCCACGGTTGTGAGTTCTGTATTTGAGGGGGCCACTTAGGGATCTGGAGGCAACAGATTTAAAAAAGAAAAATGCCGGTGCTTGGTCCTGCCAAGCAAGCAGGGGACTGGACTCAACGAGCTCCTGAGGTCCCGTCCAGTCCTACGAGGAGGCTGCCTTGCAGGAGGGCAGAAGCTCTCTAAGGAGGAGAGGAAGCTCTAAGGAGAAGCAGGCAGAAGGCCGGCGCATGGGAGCAGAGGTGAAACGTGCACAGATGGAAGCAGAGGCAACGCGCGGAGCTGGCGCTAGGAGTGAGACGGGTAGAAGTTGAACTGGAAAAGCTCAGGTGGCGGAATGCTCCAGGTAAACCGTCTCCCCCCAGCTCCAACCTCTGTTCAACAGCCCAGAAAACTGCCCATGTACCAGGTGGGAGACAGCGTAGAACTTTTCTTCCGCAATGCTGAGAGGGCCGGTCAGGGGCACGACGCCCCCACAGCTCAGTATACGATGGAATTAAGATCTCAGATCACTGGCCCCTTTCTAGGAGCGGCAGCTGACGTGTCTGAGGACGCCAGGAACGGTGATGAACTGGTGAAGCGAGAGGCTGTGCTGATGATGGGCCTCACTGCTGAGGAGGCCTGTTGTCATTTCAGAGCCCTGTGGTGGCACCAGGACGTGGCATTTCCCGGCCATGCCCGTCGTGTAGCTAAAAGCAGGAAAACATGGCTCTCGGGAGAGAAGGCTGGCAGCCTTTTGCGAGTGACACCTCTTCCCTCTCACTGGGTAGCATATTGTTTCCTTCCAGGTCCTAATATTATTTTGTCTGTTAACCATCCTCTTTATCTGTATAATCACAATTCAAGGGCATGGCCGTCTGCAATTGTTAGCATATGTTTGGCCGACCCCTTTTCAATACCCTGTTAATATTGCCAACCCCACGGCACTGCTGTTGCCTGGTACCTGTATCCCAGTCCCATTTGGGCCTCCTTTAAATAGGCTGGTTGTACAAGGGCAACCACCTGCACTGTAATGTACTCGTCACAGTGGGCTAGAGGCCACGTTGGCAGCAGTGGGGATGCGGGTGGGTTTCCTCTACTCTTTTACCACTGAAACCCTGGAGAATAACCCGCAGAAATGTGGTAGACCTAATTCTGGAGCACCTGCGTCACAAGGTTGAATGTTAGAGGCCACCTTTCTGGGCACCCGACATCTGTGGAAGTGGACAAGCTCCTCTTTATGAAGCACTGTGTGGGTCTTACCTCCAACATGAGCCTGCCACTGGCCTGCATGATTAAGCCTGGCTGTAGGCAGGTCCAAAAAGTCTCCCTTAATGGGTCAAATAGTTTTATCAGTGGGTTCTGTGTCTGCTAGGGACTGGTGGGTTGCAGTCACTTGTGCACCTGTTGATGCCACCACCCAAGTGGAAAAAATCATTTTAAATCCCAGGAGGACCCACTTGGGATGTCGCCCTGGGGGTACCCTGGAAAGAGAGAGGAAGAAATTAAGCTGCAACCTGATAGCTGCAATTCCGCCTTGGGCAGGCATATCCACAGAGCCTTCCCTAGGACCCAGGAGTCAGATCATCGCCTGGAAGAAGCTGGTTCATTAGCAAACAAAAGAAGATAAAGCGCCCACATGCGGTGACAGGGCGCACGTGGACGGGGTGTTACAGGGAATTTAAAACAACAAAAGGGGAGATGATCGCACAGAAAACCACTTCCCTGGGGTTGAGTTTAAGAGTTACAGGGTGTGTGTGTGCAGGGGAGAGCGGCGGGAAAGAGGAACACCAGCCAGCCTGAGAAACCCTGCACCGAGCTGGAAACAAATGAGGAACGGATCACGTCTGACGGATCATTCCCTTTCTACTTACATTTCTGTATGCCCAGCTCACGGTGTGGCCGAAATATTACCGGATTTATTAAGCCCACCAGCGTGGTTTCTCTGCTGTGTTCAGACGCAGACTGAGCCCCCTCAGGAGGTAACAGCTTCCGTTCAAAGATCCCTCTCTCTGCCCATTGGCTGACCTGGTAGCTTTCCAGCGGAGAACCCCCTCTCGCTGGGTTTCCCCCATCAGAGGAATTCAATCACGACAGCTGGTTTCTGAAAGCAACCACATTACGCCTCCCTTTCCGCAGGGACTGCTGGACCTCCTTGTTCCTGAGGCAGTAGATGGCAGGGTTGACCAAGGGAGTCAGGACGGTGTAGAAGACAGAGAAGGGTTTGTGCAGGGCCGTGGGCGTGGTGGCTGTTGGAACCACATGGACACTGATCAGGCACACGTAGAAAACGGTCAGCACAAAGAGGTGAGAGGAGCAGGTGGAAAAGGCCTTTTGCCTCCCGGTGGTGGACGGGATTCTCAGGATGGCGGCAATGGTCAGGGTCAGTAGCAAGGGCACAAGTGCCCCTATGGCAGCAACAACGGATGGCACCGGTTGCACAGTGCAGGTGTCCCACCAGGGCGGCTTTACCAGGGGTGTATAATCCCATCAGAAACGGCCAATCTCTTTGGAACCCCAGCACGGTAATTGCCACAAGAAAATATTTACTACTGTGCAGCCCACAGAGCTGCTTACCCAGGACCCCGCCACTAGCTGGCCACCAACCCGGCCACTCACCCGAGCAGCGTAACGGAGCAGATGGCTGGTCACTAAATACCGGTCGTAAGACATGGCCACAAGCAGTGGAGCTTCTGTATTGGACAAGCCACCAAAGCGACACAGCTGCAGAAAGCAAGGCTCTGCAGAAATGGGTCTGTCCCTAGTCAGGAGACTGGCCAGCAGCCTAGGCAAGATGACTTAGACTTAGACTTAGGTCCGCCCGTGCATCTGGGCACATTGGGCAACACGTGCTCACCAGTGATTTCAGTCGGCTGCAAATAATTCCGCCTCCTCCCATGTAGTAGGCATCCTTCAGTCTGCACAGACTATGGATCACGCCCTTTAAAGTTTCAATTGAGGACTTCATTTACAGCGTCTATTGTGACTATGAAGACCCACACGAGAGTGACAGTCATTGCTGCATCTCTTGCAGATGTAGTGGGTGTCTGGCAAGTCCTTATTGTGCTTTCTGTGCACTCGCTTCTCCTCTGCTAGCTGTCTGATCTTCAACTCGCCCTTCTGAAGGCCCTTGCGTAACCCCTGCGTCCATCTGCTGCGGTCGTCTGCTAGTTCTTCCCAGTTGTCCAGCTCGATGTCTACCTCTCTGAGGTCTCTCTTGCAGACATCTTTGTAGCGCAGCTGGGGGCGTCCGGGAGGTCTTTTGCCAGAGGCTAGCTCACCATACAGGATGTCTTTTGGAATCCTTCCGTCATTCATCATGTGGACGTGGCCAAGCCAGCGGAGCCGACGCTGCCTGAGGAGGGTGTGCATGGTTGGGATTCCAGCTTGCTCGAGGACGGCTGTGTTGGTCACTCTGTCCTTCCATGATATTCCAAGGATGCGCCTGAGGTGGCGCAAGTGGAAGACGTTCAGCCTCTTTTCCTGGTGGGCATACAGGGTCCAAGTCTCGCTGCCATAAAGGAGGGTGCTGAGGATGCAGGCTCTGTAGACTTGCATTTTGGTGTGAGTGTACAGCTTGTTGTTATTCCACACTCTCTTGCTGAGTGTGGACAGAGTT
Organism: Carettochelys insculpta; assembly: GCF_033958435.1. Classification (NCBI taxonomy): domain Eukaryota; kingdom Metazoa; phylum Chordata; order Testudines; family Carettochelyidae; genus Carettochelys; species Carettochelys insculpta. The sequence goes on from NC_134168.1 coordinate 8,839,969, forward strand.
GTGGCCGCTTTTCCGATCCTCCTATTTAGCTCAGTGTCCAACGACAGGGTGTCAGTGATGGTGGACCCGAGGTAAACGAACTCGTGGATGACCTCTAACGTATAGTTGTCAACAGTGTTTAATAAGTCTTCCTTAAATGTGGCGCGCCAGGTCTTGAGTGGCCTGCCTCTCTTCCTTCTTCCCTCTGCCGGTGTCCATCTCATTGCAGTCTTTGGGTGCAGTTGATCTGGCAGATGCAGAATGTGTCCAGCAAACTGCACTCTGAGCTCTGTCACGATATCCTGCAGTGCCCGTGACCCACATCTTTGTAGTATCTCCTCATCGGTAATGTGATCGCGGTAGGTGACACCCAGGATCTTTCGTAAGCAACGCTGGTGGAATACAAGATGGTGGAGGCGAAACAGATCTCCAGGAAGGGCAAGTTCCCTAGTAAGTAGGGCATGGGGGTGTGGAGGTGCTGGTCACACACAACCAGCGCAAAGATGAGACTGTTCCCAACCACAGTTGCAATGTAGGTCACTGGAGACACCAGGAAGAGAAGGGGCTGCAGCTCAGGGCCATTCCCAAATCCTAAATGATGAATTCCATGGTAGTGTTTGATTTCTTCCTTCTGCTCTCTCCAAACGACGTATCTAGAAAAAGACAGCCGTTAAATTCCGGCAGAGTGCACGCACACAGGCTGTGTTGTCAGTTACACTCGCAGAAACCTCACACCACAACATCTCCAAAGGAAAAATGTTGTTGCCAATAACCATAGGAAGAAATAGATCAGAAAGAGGCTAAGCTCCCGTATCGTTGGACACAGAGCACGGAACCACGCGGAATTATACATGTCTCCCTTCGGTGTCCCCTGAACTTGAAATACGGTTGTGAGGCTGGGTTTAGACCTATGTTATCACAGCTCTGCCATAGCGAGCAATGAAGAAGATAGAACCAAAAATCATTTGACTGCTAATGAGAGATATTCAGTGTTCCAACACGGGCATACGAGGAGAGACTTAGAGGTAGTTTCCTCATAATACTGTGTTATGTCCAAATCTAGACTATGGCCCCTTTTCGTCTCCAGAAACAGTGTTCAGCAGCAGCAGTGAGGCTCTATGGGCAGCGTTTGAGTCTGGCTCATCCGTCCAATGCTGGATTTGCACGGTCGATGGCAATAACCTCACGTCGGTCCATTTTTGAATTCTGGCGTCTGAGAGTTTTTCCTTCTAAGACAAAGCTCTTTCATGTGGCTCGCACATGTACTGTCGAAGGACGATGGGCCCCGTCGTAGCAATCGTCACCACGTATTTCGATCTGAGGATGTAGATTCCCAGGATTTTGGATCGATGTTGAAATTTTTCATGATATTTTTGCACGTATCCTTGAATCTTAATTTTGTTCTTCCTCTGGTTCTCATCCCACAGGACAGTTCATCAAAGAGGATTTCCTTGGGAAGACGTTCATCACCCATTCTTCTCACATGACCAAGTCATCATTGTCTTCCACTGTTGAGGATCGCTATGAGGGTGGGTATGCCAGATCTGGACAGGACATCTGTATTTCAAACTTTATCTTGCCAGCTGATATTCATAATTCTGTGGAGGCAGCAAAGATGGAAGCTGCTCAATTTTTTCTCCTGGTTCGAGTAGGTGGCCCATGTAGAAGACATAAGAAAAATCCATACATGGGAAATGAAAGGTATTTTGAGTTTAACGCTAGCTCTGCAGCCAGCCGGCTAATTCCAATGTTGGGAAGATATGTGCCCATGAGCTCTGATACAGCTAGATGGGATAAAACTACTGGTGGGAATATGGGCGCACAAATAGCAGTGAGGGAGAGACGGATGTCGGAGTAGACATCTAGGACCTCATGTAGGATTGGGATTGGGCTATTGTCTGTGCTGCCAAGGCTATGCTGCTGTCGTAAGCCCAAGCACTGAGTCTGGCTTTGGATCGACTGGAGCAGGGAATTTCATAGACCAGATGAAGTACGTGTTAAAACTCTCGAATCCAGAACTTTCTCATCTGGCAACATCTGCAATCCAGCCACCAGTCCTGGCTCTCAGTGCTCTGTGCTGTTATTGAGCTGTAATTTACCCCAAATGTCTTCTAAGAGCTCAGTAATCTGAGGCTGTGTTGGTAACGTGCCGGACAATATTGGCCTTCCATGGTCTTGTAAGTTCTCTTGTTTGGCACCTGTCAGGTTCCGAGGGTACCGCGTGAGAGACATTCAACATGTACAGCCATCCCCCATATGATATACATGGACAGACTCAAGAGGCTGTGGTTTGTATGACAATATATCCAGCTGTCCGCTATCATGTGCGATAGATGTGATGGATTTTGTCTGTCCTAAATCTCAGGTACAGGATGCTAAACTGCATCAGCCTCATTGATTTGCACAAGTGCAGCTGATGTTATCCAAAAGGGAGAATGTACCGTGAGAAAAAACAAAAAAATACTGGAGAGAGCAGGAAGAGTGAAATGGAAGAAAACACAGCACAGAGACGGAGAGGAAGAGTGTGCGTATTTGTGTGTGAGAGATGGTCATTTCTCCAAATACTGTGAATAACAAAATAGGTGTCTGTTCACAGAGAAGTATCCAATCTCTGGTATTAAAGCAAAAGTATCTGAGCCAGTAAATCTGAGACCCCTGCTTGCTTTTCCCTTTCACACTTCCCGATCGTTCCTGATCCCAACATCCGCAGACTTCACTGTGAATGGCAATAGAACATTTCGAACTGTGCAAGATAATGATGTGATGGGGAAAGAGAAATCCAGACAAACACACACACAGAAGAAAAACGATGGTCTTTGATGAAAAAACATTACAAGCAATAAAATGTGTGGTGAAAATAAAGTGCGCACACAGGTAGCAAATCAACTGTATTAAATCATGGAGAATAGCCAGATCTTCTGAGATAAGATTATCGTCTTTGCATTACACTTTCCAGTCTTATGTACGATTGATAGTCTTCCCTGCCCCCAGTAAATGGAGCTCTGTATTCCTGCTTGCCTGGCTGGGTTCTATTCCTCACCTCAGGATATTTTATTGACATTCCCTTTCATGGAAATTAACGCCTCTTCTACCTGATATTTCCTCCTTCCTGCGAGCTAACTACTCTGATTTTTCTGCAGGAGGGAATTTCAAATTTTTGCATACAGGAGATAATGTTTAATTTTAGAATAGGAGAAGGAAAGTCGTATTTCTAGACTCAAAGGCAAAGTTGTGGAAAACAACTGATTTTAAACTGAAAATAACGGCGAGCAAAGAATTCCTTATCCATTCAACAACGCAGGAAAATAGGGGACTGTCTCATTTGAATGGAAATTAATGCAGAGAGAACTTCTGGTGGGAAATGAAATCTGTGTGTCATCGATGAGAGCAGCACATCTCCTGAAATAACACAAAAGGACCGAGGTCAATTCAGTTTCAGAGAAAGGAGGGAATTGCAATGCTCAGAAGTGAACAATTCTGGGGCAAATCTCCCAGTTCAGCCTGAGTTGTGGCCCTTTCACACCGCACGTCGGCTAGGAAGACCGAAGCTGCCACAGGAACAACTTTCCAGTCTTCTTGTGACGTTGGTGGTGATTTTCAAGCAATCTCTCATTGGCATCCAGCTGCCTTTGCATGTGCCTGGTGGAGGGCACCTCACCTCCCTCTGCTCCTCTGAAATCTCCACTGTGGTGCCGGAGGGGCTCACTGGCCCCCGTCCTCTGCCCACTGCAAAGGGAGAGGGGCCGCGTCTCCCACGGGATGAGGCTGCGTCCCCTCCAAGCCGCGCAGCTGCCTGGCCGCGCAGCAGGGAACGGCATCTACGCGCCCAGGAGGGGATCCCCACAGGGGCTTCTTGTCAGGGTCCCTGCAGCCGCCTGTGAGTCCTGCCCCGCAGCTCCCAGCACCTCCTGTGTGCAGTGGGGAGCCGGCGGCGTGAGAGAGGGGCACTGCCGGCCATGGGTCCCCTCCCTGGCCCCTCTCTGCCCAGGGACCCATCTCCGCAGGGTGAGGGGGTGGGCGGAGGCCAGGGCCCAGCAGCCAGGAGAGATGCTGCGACCGGCTCCACGGTCAGACGTGGGACGTCAGCGCCGGGACACACAGCCTGTGCTCTGTCACCGACCTCCCCCGTGGGCGGCGCACGCCCTCCACTTGGGCCTGGGTCTCCTTCTCGCTCACATGCACACGCATGCGCTGTCATTGTGCGTCTGGTGCACACACACGCACACACGGTGCCTCACACTCTCTGTGCTTCCTCGTCTCGCACACACACACTCACACTGTGCCGCACACTCTCTGTGCTTCCTTGTCTCACACACACACACACTCACACTGTGCCGCACACTCTCTGTTTCCTTGTCTCTCACACACACACACACTCACACTGTGCCGCACACTCTCTGTGCTTCCTCGTCTCACACACACACTCACACTGTGCCGCACACTCTCTGTGCTTCCTTGTCTCACACACACACACACTCACACTGTGCCGCACACTCTCTGTTTCCTTGTCTCTCACACACACACACTCACACTGTGCCTCACACACTCTGTGCTTCCTCGTCTCACACACACACACACACTCACACTGTGCCGCACACTCTCTGTGTTTCCTTGTCTCACACACACACACACTCACACACGGTGCCGCACACTCTCTGTGCTTCCTCGTCTCACACACACACACACACACACGGTGCCGCACACTCTCTGTGCTTCCTCGTCTCACACACACACACACACGCACACACGGTGCCGCACACTCTCTGTGCTTCCTCGTCTCACACACACACACACGCACTCACTGTGCCGCACACTCTCTGTGCTTCCTTGTCTCACACACACACACACTCACACACACACGCACACACGGTGCCTCACACTCTCTGTGCTTCCTCGTCTCACACACACAGACACGCACTCACACTGTGCCGCACACTCTCTGTGCTTCCTCGTCTCACACACACACACACTCACACTGTGCCGCACACTCTCTGTTTCCTTGTCTCTCACACACACACACACTCACACTGTGCTGCACACTCTCTGTGCTTCCTCGTCTCACACACACACTCACACTGTGCCGCACACTCTCTGTGCTTCCTTGTCTCACACACACACACACTCACACTGTGCCGCACACTCTCTGTTTCCTTGTCTCTCACACACACACACACTCACACTGTGCCGCACACTCTCTGTGTTTCCTTGTCTCACACACACACACACACACTGTGCCGCACACTCTCTGTTTCCTTGTCTCACACACAAACACACACTCACACTGTGCCGCACACTCTCTGTGTTTCCTTGTCTCACACTCACACACACACACACTGTGCTGCACACTCTCTGTGTTTGCTTGTTTCACACTCACACACACACACTGTGCCGCACACTCTCTGTTTCCTTGTCTCACACTCACACACACACACACTGTGCCGCACACTCTCTGTGCTTCCTTGTCTCACACACACACACACTCACACTGTGCCGCACACTCTCTGTGTTTCCTTGTCTCACACACACACACACACTGTGCCGCACACTCTCTGTTTCCTTGTCTCACACACACACACACACACTCACACTGTGCCGCACACTCTCTGTGTTTCCTTGTCTCACACACACACACACTCACACTGTGCCGCACACTCTCTGTTTCCTTGTCTCTCACACACACACACACTCACACTGTGCCGCACACTCTCTGTGCTTCCTCATCTCACACACACACTCACACTGTGCCGCACACTCTCTGTGCTTCCTTGTCTCACACACACACACACTCACACTGTGCCGCACACTCTCTGTTTCCTTGTCTCTCACACACACACACACTCACACTGTGCCGCACACTCTCTGTGTTTCCTTGTCTCACACACACACACACACACTGTGCCGCACACTCTCTGTTTCCTTGTCTCACACACAAACACACACTCACACTGTGCCGCACACTCTCTGTGTTTCCTTGTCTCACACTCACACACACACACACTGTGCTGCACACTCTCTGTTTTTGCTTGTTTCACACTCACACACACACACTGTGCCGCACACTCTCTGTTTCCTTGTCTCACACTCACACACACACACACTGTGCCGCACACTCTCTGTGCTTCCTTGTCTCACACACACACACACTCACACTGTGCCGCACACTCTCTGTGTTTCCTTGTCTCACACACACACACACACTGTGCCGCACACTCTCTGTTTCCTTGTCTCACACACACACACACACACTCACACTGTGCCGCACACTCTCTTTGTTTCCTTGTCTCACACACACACACACTCACACTGTGCTGCACACTCTCCATGTTTCTTTGTCTCTCTCTCACACACACTCACACTGTGCTGCACACGCTCTGTTTGCTTGTCTCACACTCACACACACACACACACTGTGCTGCACACTCTCTGTGTTTCCTTGTCTCACACTCACACACACACGCACACACGGTGCCGCACACTCTCTGTGCTTCCTCGTCTCACACACACACACACGCACTCACTGTGCCGCACACTCTCTGTGCTTCCTTGTCTCACACACACACACACTCACACACACACGCACACACGGTGCCTCACACTCTCTGTGCTTCCTCGTCTCACACACACAGACACGCACTCACACTGTGCCGCACACTCTCTGTGCTTCCTCGTCTCACACACACACACACTCACACTGTGCCGCACACTCTCTGTTTCCTTGTCTCTCTCACACACACACACTCACACTGTGCTGCACACTCTCTGTGCTTCCTCGTCTCACACACACACTCACACTGTGCCGCACACTCTCTGTGCTTCCTTGTCTCACACACACACACACTCACACTGTGCCGCACACTCTCTGTTTCCTTGTCTCTCACACACACACACACTCACACTGTGCCGCACACTCTCTGTGTTTCCTTGTCTCACACACACACACACACACTGTGCCGCACACTCTCTGTTTCCTTGTCTCACACACAAACACACACTCACACTGTGCCGCACACTCTTTGTGTTTCCTTGTCTCACACTCACACACACACACACTGTGCTGCACACTCTCTGTGTTTGCTTGTTTCACACTCAGACACACACACTGTGCCGCACACTCTCTGTTTCCTTGTCTCACACTCACACACACACACACTGTGCCGCACACTCTCTGTGCTTCCTTGTCTCACACACACACACACTCACACTGTGCCACACACTCTCTGTGTTTCCTTGTCTCACACACACACACACACTGTGCCGCACACTCTCTGTTTCCTTGTCTCACACACACACACACACACTCACACTGTGCCGCACACTCTCTGTGTTTCCTTGTCTCACACACACACACACTCACACTGTGCCGCACACTCTCTGTTTCCTTGTCTCTCACACACACACACACTCACACTGTGCCGCACACTCTCTGTGCTTCCTCGTCTCACACACACACTCACACTGTGCCACACACTCTCTGTGCTTCCTTGTCTCACACACACACACACTCACACTGTGCCGCACACTCTCTGTTTCCTTGTCTCTCACACACACACACACACTCACACTGTGCCGCACACTCTCTGTGTTTCCTTGTCTCACACACACACACACACACACTGTGCCGCACACTCTCTGTGTTTCCTTGTCTCACACACACACACACTCACACTGTGCCGCACACTCTCTGTTTCCTTGTCTCTCACACACACACACACTCACACTGTGCCGCACACTCTCTGTGCTTCCTCGTCTCACACACACACACACTCACACTGTGCCGCACACTCTCTGTTTCCTTGTCTCTCACACACACACACACTCACACTGTGCCGCACACTCTCTGTGCTTCCTTGTCTCACACACACACACACTCACACTGTGCCGCACACTCTCTGTTTCCTTGTCTCTCACACACACACACACTCACACTGTGCCGCACACTCTCTGTGTTTCCTTGTCTCACACACACACACACACACACTGTGCCGCACACTCTCTGTTTCCTTGTCTCACACACAAACACACACTCACACTGTGCCGCACACTCTCTGTGTTTCCTTGTCTCACACTCACACACACACACACTGTGCTGCACACTCTCTGTTTTTGCTTGTTTCACACTCACACACACACACTGTGCCGCACACTCTCTGTTTCCTTGTCTCACACTCACACACACACACACTGTGCCGCACACTCTCTGTGCTTCCTTGTCTCACACACACACACACTCACACTGTGCCGCACACTCTCTGTGTTTCCTTGTCTCACACACACACACACACTGTGCCGCACACTCTCTGTTTCCTTGTCTCACACACACACACACACACTCACACTGTGCCGCACACTCTCTGTGTTTCCTTGTCTCACACACACACACACTCACACTGTGCCGCACACTCTCTGTTTCCTTGTCTCTCACACACACACACACTCACACTGTGCCGCACACTCTCTGTGCTTCCTCGTCTCACACACACACTCACACTGTGCCACACACTCTCTGTGCTTCCTTGTCTCACACACACACACACTCACACTGTGCCGCACACTCTCTGTTTCCTTGTCTCACACACACACACACACACACTGTGCCGCACACTCTCTGTTTCCTTGTCTCACACACACACACACACACTCACACTGTGCCGCACACTCTCTTTGTTTCCTTGTCTCACACACACACACACTCACACTGTGCTGCACACTCTCCATGTTTCTTTGTCTCTCTCTCACACACACTCACACTGTGCTGCACACGCTCTGTTTGCTTGTCTCACACTCACACACACACACACACTGTGCTGCACACTCTCTGTGTTTCCTTGTCTCACACTCACACACACACACACTGTGCCGCACACTCTCTGTGTTTGCTTGTTTCACACTCACACACACACACACTGTGCTGCACACTCTCTGTGTTTCCTTGTCTCACACTCACACACACACTGTGCTGCACACACTGTTTAATTGTCTCTCTCTCTCTGTCTCTCACACACACACACACACACACACACCGTGCTGCACACTCTGTGTGTTTCCTTGTCTCAGACTCACTCACACACACACACTGTGCCACACACTCTCTGTTTGCTTGTCTCACACTCACACACACACACACTGTGCCACACACACTCTGTTTCCTTGTCTCACATACACACACACACACTGTGCTGCACACTGTGTTTCCTTGTCTCAAACACACACTGTGCCACACACTCTCTGTGTTTCCTTGTCTCACACTCACACACACACACACTGTGCCGCACACTCTCTGTGTTTGCTTGTTTCACACTCACACACACACACTGTGCCGCACACTCTCTGTTTCCTTGTCTCACACACACACACACACTCACACTGTGCCGCACACTCTCTGTGTTTCCTTGTCTCACACACACACACACTCACACTGTGCCACACACTCTCTGTGTTTCCTTGTCTCTCACACACACACACACTCACACTGTGCCGCACACTCTCTGTGTTTCCTTGTCTCTCACACACACACACACACTCACACTGTGCCGCACACTCTCTGTGCTTGCTTGTCTCACACACACACACACACACACTGTGCCACACACTCTCTGTGTTTCCTTGTCTCTCACACACACACACACTCACACTGTGCCGCACACTCTCTGTGCTTCCTCGTCTCACACACACACACACACACTCACACTGTGCCGCACACTCTCTGTGCTTGCTTGTCTCACACACACACACACACACACACTGTGCCGCACACTCTCTGTGCTTCCTCGTCTCACACACACACACACTCACACTGTGCCGCACACTCTCTGTGCTTCCTCGTCTCACACACACACACACACACACACACACACACACGGTGCCGCACACTCTCTGTGCTTCCTCGTCTCACACACACACACACACACACACGGTGCCGCACACTCTCTGTGCTTCCTTGTCTCACACACACACACACACACACACACACTCACACTGTGCCGCACACTCTCTGGGCTTCCTTGTCTCACACACACACACACACACACACACACTCACACTGTGCCACACACTCTCTGTTTCCTTGTCTCTCACACACACACACACTCACACTGTGCCTCACACTCTCTGTGTTTCCTTGCCTCACACACACACACACACTGTGCCGCACACTCTCTGTGTTTCCTTGTCTCACACACACACACACTCACACTGTGCTGGACACTCTCCGTGTTTCCTTGTCTCTCTCTCACACACACACACAGTGCTGCACACTGTGTTTCCTTGTCTCACACTCTCACACACACACACACACTGTGCTGCACACTCTCTGTGTTTCCTTGTCTCACACTCACACACACACTGTGCTG